>NC_057808.1:540664416-540678803 GCF_018294505.1 Triticum aestivum | reverse complement strand
ACCCCCGTTTCGACCGTAGGAGGTCCGTTTCGGCCGTTTTGCGGTACGCCACACCCCTCCCGATCAACAGGACCCCAGTTTCGACCATAGGAGGTCCGTTTCCTCTATTTTGCGGTACGCCACACCCCTCCCGATCAACAGGACCCCGTTCCGAATGTAGGAGGTCCGTTTCCTCTGTTGTGCGGTACGCCAGGCCTCGTTTCCATCGCCTGTTCCGTCCAAGCCCTCCCGATGAACACGACCACGCATTCCGTTCCGACCCAGCCGGTTGGCTCCCACGCGTTCCGTTGCCTCCCAATGAACACAATGCATTCCGCTGCCTCCCCATGAACACGACGCATTCCTTTGCCTCCCCATGAACACGACGACGACGCTATTTCTCCATTCCGACCCAGCCATGTACACGAGCCCTGGCCGTACGTATGCGCGAGTAGGCGTTCGAGACCCCGCCCGTATGTACACATACGTGGCCGTATTTTCTTTCTTGCACCCTGGCCGCTGTACGTACGTGTACATGCTACGTGCGCGCCTCTACTACGACACGTGCGCACCTCTACATCCACCAGTATATATGTACGTACACGTTCGCGACCAGAATGACAACGCTACGTATGCTTCGACCAGGTGGGTCCCGACTGTCAGGCACTTCCTTGCCTGCGAAGATGTAGCTGGTGGGTCCCAGCAGTCAGGGGGCGAATCGTTTTTTCTTGCCCGGACGCACTTCCTTGCGTGCGAAGATCTAGCTGGTGGGTCCCAGCAGTCATGGGCAAACATTTTTTTTCACGAAATACGGTGGCCCGTCCAGTGGGTCCCTGCTGTCAGATGGAGGAATAATTATTTTGCACGTAATAAGGAGGCACTTCCTTGCTGCGGCCGTGGACCCAGCTGTCAGCCTCTCCACGTACAGTCCACGTCCGATGGAAGCCGTTCCTTGACCACGTTGACCACGCCGCGCCGAGAGCACCAGGGCAGTGGACGACGGCGAGGCCTAGGAAGGGGACGGCGCAGAGCCGGGGAAGACGCGGCAGTGGATGCCCACGCGTAGAGGAGTACGAGGGTTCACTGGTTCGCTGCGGTGTGAGGCTGCCGTCGCCGCAGAATAACAGGGGGTGTGGGTGAGTAGAGGGATGGCCTGGCCAGCGGTGGGAGTAGTAGGGGGCGGTGAGGCCTCCGCCGCATCGCAGCCGGCCACGGGAGGCAGGAGCACGAGGCACGACCGGCGCTGGTTTGGGCGGCTGGAGCAAGAAGACCAGAGGTTGAAGAAGCACTACGGCCGTTGGATGGACATCGTACGGTCACTGGAGCTAGAATCGTGCATATTGACTAAGTTGACAAAGCCCTCCGTCCCCGTCAACTTAGTAGGCCCACAAGTCAGCCCGCCACTATACTGGGTCCCAGCTAACAGGGGGAGTATTCATTTTTTGGGTGCGTAATAAGGAGGCACTTCCTTGCATGCGAAGATATAGCTGGTGGGTCCGAGCTGTCAGCGGCGGTAACATTTTTTTCGTGAAATACAGAGGCCCTTTCGGTGGGTCCCTGATGTCAGGTGGAGGAATCATTATTTTGCGCGTAATAAGGAGGCATTTCCTTGCGTGTGGCCGTGGACCCAGCTGTCGGCCTCTCCACGTATAGTCCACTTCAGATGCATGTCGTTCGTTGACCACGTTGACCAGGCCGCGCCGAGAGCACCAGGGCGGTGGACGACGGCGAGGCCTAGGAAGGGAACGACACGGAGGCAGGGAAGACTCGGCAGTTGTTTCCCACGCGGAGGGGAGTACGACTGTACGAGGGTTTACTGGTTCGTCTGCCGTCGCCGGAGAATAACAGCAGGTGTGGGTGAGTAGAGGGATGGCTAGGCCAGCGATGGGAGTACGGTGGGGCGGTGGGCCTGCGCGGCAGCAGAGCCGGCCGCGGGGAGGAGGGAGCAGGCAGTCCCGCCGGCGCTTGTTTGAGCGGCTGGAGCAGGAAGAGTAGAGATTGAAGAAGCATGATGGTCGTTGGATGGCCATCCAACAGTCACTGCTTGTGCGTCAACCTTTTTTTAGGAAAGCCTCAAATCTGTGGAAAACAGCATACAACCCATCTGCCATTATTTCTAATAATTTACAGCCCATTTGCTAATTATTAAGGTTTTTTGGAGCCCATATTCTTTTTGTTAGCATTATAGCCCATATTGTGGCCACGGTTAAAAAATTATACGAAGTTTTGCATATTTCGGTGTGGTCCGAACTGTTTTTAATCCCGAAATTTCGACTCACATTCAAACTGATTTTAAAAATAAATGTATATCAATATAAAATCCAACAAATTCTCCACGCATAAAAATTAATGTAATTTAAAATCTCGAAATAAAAAAAGATATTTGAAACTAATTGCCGGTTTGATGTGTTTTAAAAATGTACAGCCCATTTCTCATTACTGATGGGCCATTTTCTCGGCCAGCCGAATGAAAGCTCTCCTCGTCTTGAAAGATTTGCAGCCCAACAGGCCTAACAAAGCGACTTACTTGGCAAATCACAAAAAAATAGGCTGTGGCCGTGGACCCAGCTGTCAGCCTCTCCACGTACAGTACTCTTCCGATGGAAGTCGTTCCTTGACCATGTTGACCACGCCGCGCGGAGAGCACAACGGCGGTGGACGACGGCGAGGCCTAGGAAGGGGACGACGCGGAGCCGGGGAAGACGCGGCAGTGGAAGCCCGCGCGGAGAGGAGTATGAGGGTTCACTGGTTCGGCTGCGGTGTGAGGCTGCCGTCGCCGCAGGGCCTGGCCAGCGGTGGGAATAGTAGGGGGCGGTGAGGCCTCCGCGGCAGCACAGCCTGCCACGGGAGGCAGGAGCATGCGGCACGACCGGCGCTGCTTTGGGCGGCTGGAGCAAGAAGACCAAAGGTTGAAGAAGCACTACGGCCGTTGGATGGACATTGTACGGTCACTGGAGCTAGAATCGTTCATATTGACTAAGTTGACAAAGCCCTTCGTCCCGGTCAACTTAGTAGGCCCACAAGTAAGCCTCCCACCAAGGTGGGTCCCAGCTAGCCGGGGGAGTATTCATTTTTTGTGCCTAATAAGGAGGCACTTCCGGTGGGTCCGAGTTAACAGCGGGGGGAACGTTTTTTTCGCGAAATACGATGGCCTGTCAGGTGGGTCCCAGCAGTCAGGGGGCAAACATTTTTTTCGCAAAATACGGTGGCCCCTCCAGTGGGTCCCTGCTATGAGTTGGAGGAATCATTATTTTTCGCGTAATAAGGAGGCACTTACTTGCTGCGGCCGTGGACCCAGCTGAGACTCTCCACGTACAGTATACTTCCGATGGAAGTCGTTCCTTGACCACGTTGACCTTGCCGCGTTCCGTTGCATGCATGCGTCCATGGGCGTGGTGCGTCCCCACTCTCAGCCTCTCACGTACAGTCATCTTTCGATGACTCTCGGTTGTTGACCACGTTGACCACACCGTGCCGAGCGCACCCAGACTGGAACGACCCGGGGAAGACGGGGCAGTGGAGTCGCAGATGGAGAGGAGTGGGAAACTTCACTGGTTCGGGTGCGCGGTAGCACAGCCGCGGTGCTGCCCACGGGAGACAGGAGCAAGAACAGAGGTTGAAGAAGGAGCATGGCTGTTGGATTAACATCCAACGGTCCAGCTGCTAGAATCATTTGTTGATTAAGTTGACAAAGCCGTGCGTACACGTCCGCTTAGTAGGCCCACAAGTCAGTCACCAAATCTGACGGGTCCCAGCTGTCAATGGGATGAATTTTTTTTTTGCAAAACAAGGAGGCACTTCCTTCCGTGCGAAGATACAGCCGGTGGGTCCCAGCTGTCAGGTGGAGGAAACATTTATTTTCAGCTTAATAAGGAGGAACTTTCCTTGCGTGCGACCATGGACCTCGTGGGTCCCAGCTGTCAGGCTCTCCACGTACAGTCCTCTTCCGGTGACTCTCTTTTGTTGACCACGCCGCACCGAACGCAGCGAGGCGGTGGACGATGGCGAGGCCCCGGACGGGAACGACTCGGAGATGGGAAAACGCGGCAGTGGAGTCGCAAATTGAGAGGAGGAGAAGGGTTATAACTGGTTCTGTTGCGGCGTGGGGCTGTAGTCTGTGGAGAATAACAGGAGGTGTCGAGGGGTGGAGGGATAGCCTGGCCGGCGGTGATGTAGCGCTTCGCAGCGATGCGTGCTAAGCAGAGCCGCTAGCCACCGGAGGCCGGACCAGGCGGTCCCGGCGACGCTGGAGGAAGAAGACGAGAGATTGAAGGTGCATGCCGGCCGTTGGATATAAATCCAATGGCTGTGGATGACACAATCATTTGTGGACCAAGTTGACAACGCCCTGCGTAGGCTTCGACCTATTGGCCCACATGTCAGCCTGCAAAAATGTGGCATATATTTAACCCATGTTTTCTAGAATGTACAGTCCATTTGCTGGGCTGGGTGAACAAATAATTTCATGTCAATCAGGCCCATTTATATTTTCTAAGAAATCCCAGCCCATTTGCACTTCCTTGAAATACACGTATTAGGTGGGCTCGTTATATATATAATGTTATGTTAGAAGTAGCAATTAATATCAAAGAACAAACCGGAGAGGCACATTTTATATATATATATAATTAAGAAATTAGCGAGTTATTGCTCTAAATAAAAATGAGCGCGTTATTATTAAATTGGTCCTTAAAATCTTCGCAAGCTTTTGTACGTAATCACCAGGATTTTCCTTGCCTGTGAGTCAAAAACAACCAGGATTTTCCTTGCCAACTTCCGTTAAACATTTACTTTTATAAGTTAATAACACGTGGGATGTTTTTATAATGTATATATAAGTCTCTATAAAATATACGATAATAGTAATAATATAAATATATATAATGTGGTTAGAAGGGAAAACATAAATTGGACACAGCATTACTTTTATAAGAGACCTGCGTTTTATACCCCACAGTAGGCATACTAGCTAACAAGTTCACACACAAATACAACAGAAAAGGTAAACATTCATATCAAACTCAGGTTCACAGGACACGTTCATATTCATAGCCAACATTTACTATCAACAACTCAAAAGATTCATATATACACAAGCTCAGCATATCTATGCATCCAAATGATTGATAGATCACACGACAATATTCATACATAATACACAAAAAGATTCAGATATACACATGTTCAGTATGTTTATGCATCCAAATGATTGAGATCACAGCCAATATGATCCATGGAAGAACTTTAATTACCTAGGGTACAGACTGGTAAATGGTGTTCAATCGGAGGCACTTCTTGCTAAAATTAGTTCTTGTACGAGTAAACTTTCGAGTACATAAGAGGCAGCACAGACAATCTGAACTTTGCTTGTAGGTTTATCCTCAAATAGTGGCCTCGTGCCGAGGGAGGTTTGAGCAACTTGGCCACTACTTTCATCCAACTAGTTTACTGGCTCATCTTGGTCCTGTATCTCACCAAAATTCTACATTGCAGACGAGAAAGGAGGCGGTTGAGAAAATGAACCACCTAAATTTTTTGTGCAGTTCAACTGAAATGGAGCATCCTTGGTGTGCAGACTAATTAAGTGCCAGATGAATATACGCGTCAACCAACTTGTCTGGAATCTTTAGACTCCATGCCATATAGTTCGCTACCATATGTGCCGATAACCAAAAGGCACAAGTTGGGACCATAGACTGGACTGCGTTTTTCTAGGCTATGCACCAAGCAATATTTTTGGCGTTCACTCTCCTAATACTTGGAGTTTGACAATTGGTTGACGCCGGTTGATACTCGAATGAATATATGCACTTCTTGTCAACATCGATGCTTGTCTGAGTGAACTTTGGAGTACATAGCAGCAGCATAAGTACCTTTCCATCTGATCATTTTGTGCAGTTCTACTGAAATCACCCAATGTAATGATTTTCCTGCGAGTTTAGGCTCCAAATTACTCGTTTATGAAATCGGCAAACAGTAGCACAATACCAAATTACCAATACATATGACAGGCACAATAATCAGGATAAAGACCAGTACCAACCTGTGTGAGGTAGCATATCAATTACTATTTCCTTTGACTGGAAGCCGAGATAAGCCAAGCGACTGACAACAAAGGAAGAAAGCAAGCAGAGATTAGCGACTGACAGGAAAGGATGGAAGCTGTCGAGGCAATGAAGCACCCAAAGTTTTTGTGCAGTTCCACCAAAATCGAGCATCCCTGTTGGCACATATATTGAGAGAGTGAGATTACTGTAATAGTGGGACTAGTTGATGAAACATACATTAACAAATAGAAGCACCCTCATTATCTTAATGGGTAAAGTTAGCAACATAGTAGTCTTGCTTAAAGAGAGGTATTAGTTTATTTAATCAGTGCCAATTAGCTCAACTCAACACTCAAAGAATTGCCATTTATCATAGGTTGCAAAACTTTAACGTGCAAAGATAAAGGAGTTTCTCATGACAGTAGCACGATACAAATAGAGATGACAACAAACTAATATGGATGAAGGCCTTAGGCCCGTACCAACCCGAGAAAAAAGCTTATTCATGTAGTCCCATAAGAGATGATAAAGCACTCACTGGAATCACACAATAGTATATATTTTTGTGCACTTCAAATGTATGGTTGAAATCACTCTTGTTTACCAGTGCTGAGATTATATCGAAAGATTATGAAGAACTTCCAGTAGAGTTAAAGCACTGGCTGGGATACAGTTCATTGTATTGTCTTGTGTAGTTCCACTAAAATGTATGATTGGCACAACATGATCCCTGTTTGCACAAGTAGGAACAAGGTGAAACCTTCATTAGCTTAGTGAGAAAGGATAGGAAGACATTAGCATATTACTCAAACAGTAGCATCAAATTCATGATGGACAATACGCAAAACATTGCCTCATTGAACCAATGGCAATAAATTGACATGCAAAACAATAGCACTATTATGTCATGACACTAATAATATTCCCTCCCTGCTCCACCACATGATTCACCTCCATAGACAAACATACACACGTACATGATTCAGCATAGGGTCCTACTAAAGATTTGTTTAACTCCAACAGGAAAATTAGGCAGTAATAAATTAGTGGTACTTAAGTACTCCTAATTAATTAAGTGAGACAGTAGAAGTGGAAGGGCTCCCTGGAGGATCGTCTCACATGTAAGGTAGTCGTTGCCGGAGCCCTTGAATGGCCTCGACTGAGGCCTCTAGCTTCAGCAAGATCGCCTTGGCACTGTTTATTCTTCTTCTTCTTCCTCTTCATGCTCTGTTTCTCTTTCTCCTCACTAGTTGGTGAAACCAAGTACATGATTGGCCTTCTAATTCAGAATTGGTTTTGTCAGTGAGGGAGTACAAGTGTACTAGTAAAAAACAGCATTATTTTCTCATGGCAGTCGGAAAATAGAGATGAACACATGCATTAAATATCATTCTTACCTAAAGGAAGGTTATGGCGCCAATATGGATGATGAGGATTGGAACACAGATCTCCCTTTGTGTAGTTCCACCAAAATGAACCAACTGTTCCATTCTGACATTCCAGTTAAACAGCACAAAAGTCACTTCTTTTAAGAAGAGTTTTGTGCAGTGCACCAAAATGTCACAACAGCAACCAGGTGAATTGGATATCCCTGTTTGCACAAAAAGGCACAGAGGAAACAGTCAGAGTCTCAAACAATTACAGGCAAAAACATTTGGCTAAACTTGTCATGGCTTATAACAGTGGCATGGCGTCATTTTTACGAGGGACATTAGATTAAGAACAACTAAGGCTGCGTTCGGTTCACAGGTTTGGTGCAGGATTTTCGTAGGAACACAATTCCTACGGTATTATTTCCCTTCCAACCGTTCGGAACACGGGAAAGGTGAATAGTGTTTCATAGGAAAGCTAGTCTGGTAGTACTGATTCCATAGGATTAGAAACATCCACGCGCTGCTCATTTTTTGGGCGGAAGCCCGAGGCAGGCGCTCGCTGCCATGCGTTAAACAGGTTGCTGTGCTGTGTTGCCGGAATAAAAATATCAACCTATGTGTGGTACATGAGGTGAGGACAAGAGTAGTCACTGTGCAGCTGAATAAACAAATAGCATCTCATACTGCCAAGCATGCTACTCTAAAAAAACAAATCTGTACATTTCGTAGTCCATCCGAACACATTCTCTTGAGAGTTTCCTCCGGTTCGCTGTTCCATAGTTTTATACCTACATTCCCTTCCTATTCCTCTATTTTCATCAAGACCTATGTTTTCTGCCCCTTTATTCCGAACAGAGCCTAAATATTTGGTATAAGGGCATGGGACAGTGGGTGCACCAGCAGTCCAGCACCATGTACGTAAACAGGGGCATAAAGTGGTGATTCATAGTTTGTTGCCCCGAGAAACAAACATCCAAGAAACATACCTGGGTTGGTCCCATTTTTGTTCACTCTAGCCACCTACTCCTATGTGTGGATAGCAAATCTAGTCCTGGTCATACCACTGTGTACAGCGTTACCCCTATATTTCCCTTTTCGACCAAGAGACCGGTTGGATGACCAGTCTGTACTACTTTCACCCCCTTTCCTTCCTGTTTGTACCAAGTCCGATGTACATACTAAATTCCCCCACCCCCACTTTATTTCTTGTTTGAACCAAGTACTCCCTCCGTCCGGAATTACTTGTCATCAAAATGGATGTGTCTAGAACTAAAATACATCTAGATACATCCATTTCAATGACAAGTATTTTCGGACGGAGGGAGTACAAGATTCGACTCCATGAAGTAGCTTTACCTCTAACAATAGAAGAAAAAAATGTGACGTTGGACCATCCGATCGAGAGGGGCTGAGAGGTAGAAAATGATGCACATGCAGCGACGTAGCAAGCTGGGGAAGTAGAGCTAAGGCGGTTACGAACGAAGATATACCTGAAGGTCGCCGGGATGTGGATTGGTGGGCGGCGGGAGGCCGGATCCGCCCACAGGCAACGACGAAGGGATCGGAGGACCTCCCGCGCCGGCGCTCGGCCAGAGATAACGGTGCGGCCGGCAGTGGGTCTCCTCCCTCGCTATCGACGACGGCCTAAACGCTGCCCCTCCTCCCCTTCACCGGCGGAGGGGGATACGTCCGGATCTGTAACCAGCGGTGAGGATAGAAAGCCAGTGTTTTTTGAAGGGAGAAAGACAGCGTTACTACCCCTATCTTGTTTAGATCTGGAGAGTATGAGAGTGTGTGAATAGAGCAACCCTAGCAAGCAAGCACGGAGGCTCCGGCCTATTTATACATAGTGGGGTAGTTTTCCTTTTTCACTCCATCAAAACAATCGTTTAAAATTGTGTACTACTACATGCCTGGTCGCGGTTTTTTTAGTTGTTGATTGTTTTTTGAGATAGCTACCCGCTTGTTCCAAGTGGTGTTACGGTGTGCCAGGTCGCACTTTGTATCGTTCAAGTCTGGTACTACAAGTCCCTCCATTAAATGAACAACCACCCCCTCGTAAAAATTGTGAACAAGCCCACGGCTAAAATTAGCGGAAACGTGGGTTGCCCCAACATGCATTATTATTTATATTTTCTACTCCCTCCATTCCTAAATATAAGTCTTTTTTATAAGCCACACCTAAGACAAGATTTTTTTTATTAGCAGTGAACCCCACATGTCATAGACACAAATATTGTGGCAAGATTCCCTTAGGCAAGCCAAAGTGTGTCTAACAATTTGAGCAACTCAGGTTAGGCAAGTGTGGCAAGTGTGGGAAAAATAATGTGGCAACATAAGACAAACATAGTCACAATCCAAACAGCCCCGTAATTTTCTGTGACATGCATGAAAATTTGGTTAGTTAAATTTATAGTCAAAATTTGGCAAAGTGCATCAAATCAACACATGCAAGTATCAAAAGGAAAGTCACGGCATGCATGCATGTGTTGTACTCCCTCCGTTTCCAAATATAAGTCTTTTTAGAGATTGCAACAAGTGACTACATACGAAGCAGAATATGTCTACTCCTACATACGAAGTAGCCCATTTGAAATGTGTAAAAAGACTTATATCGAGTGCAGTGCTTTGATGTGTCGCGTCAACTCGTACAAGACCGAGAAATTTGATTACTACAACGCCCTCTCCCTCGCGGACTGAGCTCCGGTGCCTTAACTGCACCTGCCTTTGGCTGCATGACAGGAGGGCCAACCACCTGTTGGGCCCACCTGTCATAGACGCAAAGGCAGGAGCAGTAAGTAGAAGCTTTCGCTACACGCTATCCCTCCCGCACGAGGTGGACGGACATGCAGCAGTGGATTCGATACTGTAGAAGTAGGAGTAACATCATTGTTCGTCTTCTTGAAGAGGCGAAGAGCCAAGCGCAACCCGAACGTGGCAGTTGCGAACGCTCGCGTGGTGCGGTTCCTTGGAGTACTAGCCAGGCTCTTGCATGAGACAAAATTGCCATTGTTTAACAATTAAACTCCATTATCCATTGGTTGATACTCATTCTGCATAGGTCCACGCGCTTAGCACCGTTTCCTCCTGGGGTCACCAATGTTTATTTGCTAATTAATAGCATTGCATGCAATGAACTAGCCATTGCAAGTCATTAAAAGCATGCACACCTCTCATCTCTTATTGGTTGATATGTCAAGAAACAAGAAACAAGGTAGAAGTTAATGCACCGCACCTAAGTGTTTTGGGACTATTTGGTTTTCGTAAGATGACTTACACACCTAGACGGAGGGAGTAGTATAGCCCTGTAAACCGGAAAGGAGAGTATTTGCCTTTCTAGAGATTTCAACAAGTGACTAGACTACACCGTGTGCAGTACTCCCTCCCTTCTGGTTTATAGGGCTCAAATCTCAAATCTCATGAACCAAGGCATTTTGCGATTGGAGGAATGTATCTCGTACTTTACAAAACTACCCTAACTAAACTCATGCATTAATTACGTAGTTCTCTCATTTTCCTCTCCGCCTTGGTCGCGGTGCACAATATTGAGCACTCCTATATGACTAGCCGCTCTATCTACATGCGGGACATTTCAAAGCATCCAAGCCCGCGTGCCATCCACCAAATCACAGCGAGGTGCTACAGTCGAGACTCACCTGTCACCCCGGTGTGGCCGTCATGACCCGTCATATCACAAAACCCACACCTTTACCAGCAGTGGTAAGGTGGCCTCCAAGTTGGACTGGACGAAGCAACCATCATTTCACTGGAACGCTCGTTCAAGCCCTTTCTTCCCTTTCTTGAAGAAAACCTCACTCCAGGCTACTCACTTCTGCCATTTTTCTTCTGTACCGACGAAGGAAAGGTGGGCGAATCAGTTATGCTGCTATATTTTCATTCCAAGAATCTTCTTTTTGTGAAGCACTGACCGATTCTCATATCCTATTCTTTTCCCGTTTTCATTGCGATTGTGGTTTCCTTTCGATTGCTTTTTGTTTGTCAGTTCATTGATGGATCCTGGAGCACTAGGCAAAGAGTTGCCGGCGGACAACCCACTGGAGACATCGAGCTCCAGGAAGCGAGCACCGACCAACGAGTTGACCATGTTGGCGGGCCAACCCATGGAGACGAAGAACTCCAAGAAACAAGCACTGGCCAAAGAGTTGAGGACGTTGGCGGACGAACTCCTCAAAGAAAGTTGGAAGAACAGCAAGGGCCCCACCGTGCCTACCCCAGGAACTCTGATTGCCACCTATGTGAGGCTCAAGACCGAGTTTGAGGAGATAGTTGCCGTTGAGAAGCAGTATTCCCCTGGCAAGGTGATGGCCCCCATCGAGGACGAGGAGATGGCCCCCGGAGGGATGAGATCCCCCGGTGAGCTGCACAAGGTAAAAAATAATGGCTTATTACCATAGTTGTGGTTTTTGATTATTTGCAATGTGCTTGCTAATATGTTAGGGTTGTGCAGGTGCCGGTGGACGTCCTTAATGATTCCGATGTCGTGGCCCGTCCTGTTGGCATCGCCCCGGAGATAGATTCCGATGTCGCTGTCCATCCTGTGGACATCGCCCCAGAGATTGATTCCGATGTCGCGGTCAGTCCTGTGGACATCGCCCTAGAAATCGATTCCCATGCCGCTGTCCGTGCTGTGGTCATTGCCCGAGAGATCGATGACAAGAAATAGTTGGTCGCGCTAATCCTTCAGGGTAGTTTGCATTGCCCTGTGTTTAATTACCAGAACGATGCGTGTTATCAAACCATCTTAGGGCTAGTGCACTGTCTTGTGTGGGCGGATCTTGCTACTTTTGTTTGATAGTGAATCATGCGAACCCTCTCCGAGTTATGGAAACAGATGTATCCTCACCAGCTTTTGATGTAATATATGACATGCTTAGATGTAAGTTTGAACTATTTATCATATCAGCAGGGCTTGTTTGATGATTCTTGGTGTTAGTAGGCTAGCTACTGTGCGAGCTATAGTACTTGCAAAACACTCACCGAAGAGAAACGTTGGGGCTGATGAGCTCGTGGTACGCTTATACTTATCCCTCGTCGATCGACAAATAGCCCTAGCTCCTAAAATTGTAGGCTTAGCGATCGATCAGACAATAGTTGACATACATTCAGGCCTCATTTGGTTCATAGGGTAGGAAAATCGTAGCAAAAGTACAGAGAACGTGCAACACAAAATCATAGCAGTGCAGAGACGTACTCCCTCCGTTCCAAAATAGATGACCTAGGCGGGCTAGTTTGGCCTAGTGGGTTTCAGTGATATGACGTGGTACAGTGCCGTCTAGTCTTCGCGTGTGGTAGCAGTATTGCGGGTACAGTAAGTTTTCTTGAAGAAGCGGAATTCAACGAAGTCATGATGGTTCCTTCGTCTGAACAACTTACAGTGGGAAAGGTTGGGCCTGCGATACGACCGGGGTAGACCAGGATAATTTTGTGCATGGCAGGTGGACCAGGATGGTCGACGTCCCACATGTCGGCGAATGAAAGTATTCTTTCCGATATAGAGGACGAGCAACGAGTATTCGTTGTTTATTTTTGATGAAAGCTATTGTCTCCACTGTTACGACGGAGGAGTGTGAAACACGGCAGCCCAGTGAACTTGGCATGTGCACCACTCCCTCCTTCCTCATGTAATGCCCAGGTTACAACTTTTTCTCACTTTCTCTCTATCTATTTCCTCTCAAATGTTTTTTACCTTTCTTTTTTAAGACACAATTGTTTTTATGCCTTTTTTAGAATTATTTTTTATACCTAGGAGCACGTGTAGAGACGGGCTCTTGCAGAGCCCACTCCTTGACTTTGTCAATGCCTCTCTCTCCTCCACATAAGGAGTACTACCTTGCTATGCATGCATGCGGCGGGCAGCTGGCGTCTTGGGGGGGGGGGGCAGGGCGGTGAGAGCGGGCTCCGAAAGCGGTCCGGACTCCAGCATGGCCCACCTCACATTATCACCATATATTTCTTGGAGTCCATCCGCGGCGGGCGGACGATCTCTTCTCCCTCCCCCGTTTCTCTCTTCTCAGCCGACGCCCGCCGAGCGATTAGATTTCGGCTATCGACGGTTTATTCAATTACGGTCCCACATGTCAGTGAAATTGCAAGACAACGCGTGTCACCTCTGGTGAGCGGCGTGCGAGCCAGACTGTCGGGGTTGCGATGCGTACGAGTCGTAAGTGTGCCGCCTTTTCCTTTAGAACTTGCGAAGCGTAACATTTTCGCGCGATCGATTGATAGAAATCCAGAACAAAATGACGAGGGCGGTGCTTTCCCGCTCGTTAGGCGGGCTAGTTCAAGTGATATGACGTGCTACAGTGCCGTCCACTTGCTCCATTTTTATGTAAGCAAGAGTTTACACTCTTACGCGGGAGGAGTGCGAAACACCGCGGATCTGATTTTGATCGAGGGATAACTGTTCCCTGCCAAATAATGGAGGATTGTTAGCGATTATAGCATGATAGTTAGGGCATCTCCAGCGCTGGCCCACAAATTTACACCGGCATCTGTCCGAGGACACTGATGGATGCCATCCGATGCTGCCCGCATACCTTTCGACAACTATATGAACTAACCGGACGAAATTCGTGCAAACAAAGCAAATTTGAAATTAACCGGATGAAATTCATTACATTTTGAAAACTTTCCCTACAAAGTGGACGAAATTCATTACATATTTCGCACAAACCGTACTAAAACCTACTGTAAACCTAATCTAAACGATTGCCGGCACCCGACCACCATGTCCGGCCATGAACCCGAGAAAGCCGGCCATTGCCTTTGCCTCCTCCTCATCCACCTCGATAACCTCCTCCGGAGCACAAGGTTCTGAAGATTTCCGCCTCCACGTCGCCGTCAAGCGGCTAATCGGCCGCCAATGTTTACCCCACCAAGCTTGGCGTCGACTGAGTGGAGTAGCGGTGGCCTTCCCGGGACCAGAGCGGCGGCGACCTACCATGTACTACTCTTCCTCGCTGCCGGC
>NC_057808.1:540438300-540664173 GCF_018294505.1 Triticum aestivum | reverse complement strand
CTTCGTTTGCTCCTGCGACAGTACGTCAAAGAGAGCTTTGGAGCGCGCCCGGAGCGGAGCCGCCGATGTCCCTCGTCTGCTCCTGCGACAGTACGTCCAAGAGAGCTTCAGAGCGCCAGGAGGCCATGGTTGAAGTGGTGCCGACAGAAGGAAGGGACCGGAGGAGAATAAGTGTGGGTCTTTGGCTATGGCTGGGAGCTAGGGCTCAAGTTAATATAGCGGGCGAATGGCAATGAGACGCGGCAGACGGATGGACAACTGGCGCCAGAGTAGGTTCGTCGGGCGTGAATGCGGACGCTGCTTCAGTGACTTAACTGCAGATGCATTTGGGTTACTGACATGTGGGCCCAACGGGCATCTGGCCCGCATGTCAGTGACACACCAATTGCACCTGCAGTTAAGTCCGGTGAATGCGGCATTGACATTCTGGAGAGACGGTGACCGTTTTAGGTGGGAAGCGCGCGCTAGCGGTGGAAGGGTTTCGGTGTGCAGTGGAACTACGATCGGTCGCTCACGATAGTACATACTCCGTACCATACTACCATAGTACCCTCTCTAGCTAGGATGTATTATAGATGGTCGTTGTGATGGACGATATACATGAGCAAGGCGGTTCGAGTATGACCGTTGGTGTTGAGCTAGGTGAATACATGCTCGGCGTTCGCGTAGCCTCCATCAAACGTCTAAACAGTAATGTCAGGCACCGCCAGGGTGCGTAGGTGATGGGCTCGCCGTTTGCGTTGCGCCATGAGCAGGACTTTAATTTAGAGGGCGACGTGCATGCATTAGCATGCTTTGACAGCGTGAGCGTGAGTGTCTGACGCGAAGTATTTCATTTTCATTTGGCTGACCAGGGTGCATTGCAGCGACGAGTCCGTGTTTTGATTCCCCACATACGCATAATTTTGGTTTTTACAGTATTTCTTTCTCCATTGACAGGTAGGCCCGCATAGATAGATAAAGAACAAGAGCTGATGAGGCGCATGCGGACTATTTGACTGGTCAACCAGACAAATACGGAGATATACGATGAGCCAGTGACCGTATAATCACCATATCTCATATACAATGATCAAAGTGAGCTATCAAGACAAGTTCAATGACCGCCAATGCATTTTACTCGGTAATAAATGACCAGGATTGAAGGGGAATCCAAATTTGCTTCATCTTCTCTCCTTGAGCTCTTGACAAACCAATGCACTATACGGTTGTACGGCCACTCCACCCCAGAGCTCTCACCAAGCGTCGTTCATGACACCGCGCCGCACACTAACCGGTAAGGCAGCGATGGCATCCCGCCGTGCCGAGTTCCTCGCCGCCCACGACCGCACACAAAATGGTAGGGAAGCGATGGCATCCCGCCGTGCCGAGTTCATCACCGCTCGCGACCTCACAACTATGTGGGAGGAATTTGAAGATGCCAAGGCCGAATAGGCGGTAGAGCAAGAGGCGGCCAAAGCCACACAGAGGGAGCAGAAAAGTCAGAAAGCACTCAAGAAAAGAGAGGCCCACCATCCGCAAGAAAGAAAAGGACGCACGCGCTGCTGCGGAGAGGTCGGCGGAGATCCAAGCACGGTGGGGTGTCGCCGACAAAGCCGGGAAGGAGAACGACGGCGTCTGGCCAGCATGTGAGAAGTAGTAGTACTAGTAGTTAGTGTGTGTGTGTCTGTGTCTGAGTACGAGCATGTACCAATACTACTAGTTACTACTGTAGTTTTTAGAGCAAATTACCAGTACATTAGCCTAGACTAAATGGAAAAATTCCTATCCTATGCATCAAATGGCATCTCTTTCTCTATAGGAATTGAGATGCATGTCATCTCACTTCCTATGATTTTCATATTCCTATCCTATGAACGAAAGGAGGCCTCTGTTGGAGTAACTACTGTAGCTAGCAGTACTGCTGGTATAGTAGTTTTCTTCAAGAAGCGGAATTCAACGAAGTCATGATGGTTCCTTCGTCCGAGCAACTTCAAAGTGGGAAGTGGGCCTGTGATTTGACGGCTCATTAGTCATTGTTACTGCGGCGCGACGACCTGGGTGACTCTCCCTTGGAGTTCTGCGTGCATGGCAAGTGGACCAGGATGGTCGACGTCCCACATGTTGGCGAACGGAAGTATTCTTTCCGATATCGAGGAGCAAGGAAACCGCGTGGTATAGTATCACTGCTGATTGGTTCGCAAAAAAATAGTATCACTGCCGATTTATAATTATTTTTTATTTCTGATGAATGCTAGCGTTTCAACTCTTACGACGAAGGGTGCCAAACACGGCACGTGCTGGATGTCCCACACGTCAGCGAAAGGAGTGGGACATGAACAGCGTGGTAGAGCCCAGCGTAAAAAAACAGCGTGGTTAGAGCGTCTCCACTTCTTCCACTTCTGGGTCGGAGACCACACGTAGTAGTACTTAGTGGTATGAACGATACAAAGTGCGACCTGGAGAGAAAGACACGTCTAGTTGGAAGGTCTCGGGGCATACACGTAAACAAATATAAAAGTTAATATGTGCCTCCAACTAATATAGTAGTAGTAGAGTACTTAGGCACGTACTCCATAACATCACCGTGCATTGCACGTACAACATTTAGTGGTAGTACGTAGTAAGAGACAAATGCCGCCCAAGAGTTCCCTTCTCGACCTACTTTTGGGTGTTTGGTAGAGTGTATGGAGGGTGCATGAGTCCACACTAGTTTAGCACAAATACACTAGAAGCATGCATGAAGAGGGGTGTTGAGTTGAGCATGCATGAAGAGGGAACAACTATGCTGAGACGAGAACGCAACCAAACACACCCTATATGCCACGCATGTTCATACCATTTGTGCCTTTCTACTTCACTTACTGCGCTACATTACTCAGGTTCGTACGTCCACTCCTGGGTACATGTCCGTCTCGTAGTTCCAGTCCCACGTGTTCTTCATATAGATGGAACGATCCTTGCATAACACGTGCACCTTGATGCTAGATGTCTCGCGTGTTGGCAAAAGGATGAACAAAGCTCACGTAAAAAAATAGAGTGGAAGAACATAGATTCCGGACGACCGAGAAGGAGCAAGGAACCTCGTGGTGGAGCGTCTGCACTCATAATATTTAATATTATTCAGCGATATAAAATTAACCAATCATCTCCACAGTGGACTGGAAGAGTACGAAACACGGCAGCCCAGTGTAGTTACATCATACTAGTACATGGCTAACCCACGCTATCACCATATTTCTTGGCTTCCGTGCGACACCTATCTCTAGTAATCCAGCAGCCTGTATCGCTTCTCCCTCCTCGTCTCTATCAAAGTGCGGCGGGCTGGCGTTTCTGCCGTCTATTGAGGTCGGTTAACTATCACATGTTAGCGACATGCCAAGAGCATTCTAAAAAAATTCCTTTCACGTTCCGTTTTCAAAAAGAAAAAAATCCTTTCACGTACGAATTTGCCTGTATGCTTTGAGCAACTTGCATGTCCTATACTGCTCCTGTTTGATACTCTAACTTAGCTAGAGGTTAGACTAACTCATGACTAACCCTGAACTAACTGTAGCCAAAGAGGTGTTTGGGTGACAGGGTTAGATTGACAATAAATGCACTTCATGGAGAGAGAAAAGTGATTTTTCAGTGGTCCCAATGAGAACTATCTCCAGTTAGCACCTCTTGGGTGGGATAGTTTTTTTGGTGGGTTCGGTGCAACTTGCTCCAATTTAAACCCTCATGCTTGGATACTTTAGGGCTATTTGAGCCCCAACTAGCTCAAACTAACTCTAACCCATGGATCCAAACAGGGCCTATGGCCAGTCTCGACGCGGAGCAGTCGCGTGCACCGGGAAGCGGCGCTCTCTCGGCCGTCGCGCCACTTCAAAGCCGGCGCCAGTGAGAGGTCGCCTCCGCTCTGGCCGGGCATTAATGCGGCACTGACGCTCCAGGGCGACGCTGACCGTTTCACGCGGGAAGCGCGCGCTGGCAAGGGAGTATAGGTTTTGAACCGTTTCAGGTGTAGTACTGGTAGTTTGCAAAACTACTCAATTATTGCACTCAGTTTCCTAAGAAATTGTGGTAAAAAACGTTACTCCACAGCCCGCTTCCCTTCTCCTTCCTCTTCCACCGCCCGCGCACGTCCGCGGGAAGCGACCGGTCAACCCTTATATAGGAGTGCTAGCACAAAAAGATGCATGCATGACCACTAAAATTTCCATATTAAAGCGCCGCTCCGGCGGGAGTATGGCGTATGTTGTTACCTTCGGCCGGCCCATGGCTACCGGGCGACGGCGACCAGAGAAGAGGCGGCGGGAGGGGAATGAATGCAGCTACTGTTTGGGTTCGCCTTCCGGCTTAAATAAATGCGCAGCATCACGTGTACCCGCGGGTGCACAAATTGTAACATACGTGTCTGCTTAAGTGGGCGTCACGTAACTGGTGTGTGTGTGAGAGAGATTCTGAGAGACAGAGTGCGTGTGTGCGACTCTACTCTTCGGACATGTACTCAACCTTTTGCATCGGGATATAAGTATAATGGTATTTACTTTAGCTAGTGATTTACGTGGCCATGTTAACGTGGTTGTGTCAAAAAAATGTCACTTCCTGCTCGTGATTTGCGTTATATAATTACAAGCAAGATTCTCGTGCATTGCACGGAACATCAATATGCATTTTTTTACAGAACACCTGTTGTGATTGACCCATGCAGGAGTAATCCCATGTGTAAAAACTAATGATATCTCGAGAATTTTATCGGAAAACTGGTATCTCGAGAATGTCATCGAAAAAATGAAAGATGAGAGATAAGGCGAGGAGGAGTGGAGCGTGGTGGTGACTGGTGGTCGGAATGGGCGGAGGCATGGGGATGGACGGCGCCGGCAGGCAGCAGCGGCCACCATGCATGCTAGATTGTTCCAGAGACTTATTCCTTTTTTAATTGCTGAGCAATGAGGTTGCGGGAGATAATGATGTGGAGAGAGGTGCGGGTATCTTTTGTAAAATTATCATAGTTTGCTTTCTATCCTCAGATATAGATCATACGGTTTGTATTACAAGATGGCAGGCACACCATCACCGCCACCTCGTTTTTTATAAGGGTACAGATGATAAGTTTGCTGACTACTAAAGTAAAGTGGATTTTGTCCATGTTATGCAAGTAAATAAAGGTGATTGTTTATCATACGGGTAAGGTTGGATGAAGGGTGGTAGGAACAAATGCTCCGCCTAGAGCATGTGTGTGTGAGATGGAGTCTTAGTGTGTGTGTGTGGGGTGTGTGTGTGTGAGAGAGAGAGAGGAGAGAGAGAGATGGAGTCTTAGTTTGTGTGTGTGTGAGAGAGAGAGAGATGGAGTCTTAGTGTGTGTGTGTGGGGGGGTGTGCGTGTGTGTGTGTGTGTTTGTGTGTGTGTGAGAGAGAGAGATGGAGTCTTAGTGTGCGTGTGTGTGGGGGGGTGCGTGTGTGTGTGTGTGCGTGTGTGTGTGTGTGTGTCGCGGGGTCCTCTGTGGAGGATGTAATTTAAGTGTGCATGGCTTCATCATAGAGAGGTGATGTGTATGGCAGAGGCCACCAACGATGGGGTGCGAGAGAGAAAATGCCCGTAGAGAGGGAAGAGAAGGTGTGTGCGCGTGAGAGGAGTCGACATCGAGAGAACGTGTTTGTTCGAGAGACACCGAGGAAGACTACTATATATCGATGGTGCATGTAGGCGGGAATTAAACAAAGGGATGGTCTTATTGGTTTCGGGGATATAGGGGAAGAGTGAGAGGCGGGGGGTAGCTAGAAGGAGATTGTTAAGTGTGAGTGTGTGTTTTACCCATCCAGGCGGAAGTTATGTGCACAAAAGAGGAGAACGATTCGATGTGGCGTTAGGATTGAGGGTAATTAACTACGTATGGAGACATAGAGACCTTGAACGTGCATGTGTGAGAGGTATACATGTATACGTGGGATGTGTGTGTGTGCGCGCGCGCATGATCGAGATAAAAGAAAGAAGACATAAGTCATAAGATCAACGACATGGGAGAGACGGATCGGTATGACAATATGCATGCATGTGAGAATGCAGGGAAGAAGGCCCGACAATTGAGCATGTGTTTTTGTCTTTAAGAGATAGTGGCGTGGGCTGGAGCATGCATCTATGGCGAGCAGAGGGAGTGAGGCGCAACGATTGTGCAAAAGAGACCAACCTATAAATGCATATGTATGGAGAGACATATATAGTGTGGGTGATAGGAAGCAAGACTCCGTGCGAGAAAGAAATGTTGACGGAGAAACTACAGATAGATACAGAGATGGAGATGCTAGCTAGAGGGACATCCGCTAGTTTGGGTGTTGGAGATGACCGTCGGGTGGTTCAAAGGGTGAAGTTATATATGTGTGTGAGAGGGCACTTGACTGCATGTAGAGAGAAACATATGTAGTGTGCGTGATAGGAATCAAGAGTGAGGGCGAGAAAGAAGGTTGATGGAGAAACAGATAAATAGAAAGATAAAGATGCTAGCTAGTGTGCGTTAGAGATAGGAGTCGAGTGGATCAGAAGGCTGGGTTATGTGTGTGGGTGTGAGAGAGATAGAGAGAGGGTGCATGTGAGTCACATACAAACAGATATCAGAGAGAAATGAGATCCAGAGAGACGGAGTTTTGTGTCTGCGAGAGAGAAAGATATTTCACAACGAGAGTGATAGCTAGAGAGACATACGAGGGAACGCAAGATATCTCTAGGGAGAGAGGGTGTGTGTGAGCGACATACAAGAGAACAATGGAGAAATATGAGACCCTGGGAGACAGAGTTTGTGTTTGTGTGTGAGAAAGAGATATTGAAGAGGAAGAGTCGTAGGTTCTCATATCTAAGGAGCGAAAGACATCTCTGTATGAGGGGTGTGCGAGTGGCACACATGGGAATAGTAGAGAGAAATGAGACCCCGGGAGACAAAGTTTTGTGTTTGTGTGAGAGAAAGAGATTCCACATGGAGAATCATAGTTAGAGACACATAGCAGGGAGCGAGATATACTTAGAGAGAGATAGAGTGATGAAGGTCGAGGGAGAGAGTACCGTCAGTGTGTTACGAAGATAAAAGATCATTGTCGACATACAGGTAGCACGAGAGATACCTGAGAGACGATGAACGCGTATAGGTCCAGAGAGATAGTCCTATATAAGCATGAGTGATAGCTATATGAGACGAATATCTGGATTAAAGGGGATTCAAATATTTAAACTGGAGATCACGACATCGATAATATCATAACGCAAATTGGTGTATCAAACATGCATATTCATTTGAATTTGGGCACACGTGTAATGTTATATAGTTTATCAATATTGGTGATCCATAGATTCTTCAATTACAAACAATGCATGGTTTATATGCAATTAATGTCTAAACGGGATTACACTATATGTTGCGTGTGTGAAACACATTATACATGTTTGAGAAGTAAAAAAACCCGCATGAAACACACATTAATTGGAGACAGTTAGCGAGGAATGCATACATTGGATTTCAACATAAAGTGGTTTCAAATATTTGAAAATCCAAATTGATGGATACAACCTTATGAATCTGAGATCATGCCATTTGTAAACCATATTTATGTATAAATGGTGTTGTGCTTTTGAAAGTATATATAAAAAATGATGTATATAGAATGTAATTCCAATTGAAAATGGATCCCGCCCGAAAAAAATAGAATACAAACGGGATTCGAATTGAGTTGGCACGGTAAACGTGCACTCTGCAAAATTTGAACGAAGCGGGGAAAGTCGCAGTAACCGCCCGAAACCAAAATCTGCGAGATGGAAATCACTACTGCCTATCCCTGCCACGCAAAGCCTATCTGCTGGATTTCTATAGGTTTCGATAGGGGTAGGTTTGTAATTTCACCCAAACGTGACGTAACCGCCTCTCACCCGGATTCATACACGGTGGGCGCCAAAACACAGTGTGTCCTCGGCCGAAATCGACTCCCTCCCCGATTCATATTCATACACGGTGGGCGCCAAAAACAAACTCTCGTCGGCAAATATTCGGTGTATGCGAGATTACCGTCCTATCCCCAACCGACTAATGTTGCTGTGATGTAGTAGAAATTTGAAACGGGGGCTAAGTTTGTAAATTTCCTCGCATTTGAGACAAGCGCGCCCTGAATACATGGTTCCCCCTTCCTCTCTACCTCCCTTTTCCCCATTCGTACTCCGTGGGCGCCAAAACACCCTCTCCACCCCACCCTCCTCCGTCCGCCGCCGTCCGCCACCCCATCCACCGCCGTCCTCCTCCACCATGCCGGAGCTGATACCCCGACGCCGCCGTCCATTACAAGAGATCGACCTCTCTCATCCACGGCTTCGGACCGGGATCCTTGCATCCCGTCCTCTCGCTTCATCCCCGCCGTCGTCCACCTTGCCGGCGCCGCTCCTACGACCGTCTCGTCCACCGCGCCCTGCCGCCACCGTCTACCCTCCTAGATCTGCTTCCACGCCGCCGACAGCCATCGCTACCGCAGCACCGTCAAATTCTCAGCAGATGCGTACACGGCGCCGCACCAGAGGCGGTACTCTTTCGTATCTGCTCAACTTATTTATCGCAGCAAGAAAATAGATCGCCACTGCTTTACTCTGATTTCTTGTCTTGGTTGCGAAGTTGCCTTTGTCCGGTTTGCACCTTCAGATCCGCCATGGCACGCTCAACACTATACTCCCAATGCTTATGGTTTTCCCCTTTTATATTCCACACTAGTTAAATCACAGTAGACTAAATTTCAAAATTGGGTCAGTCGATTTTTCAGAGCTCGCCGGAGTTCGCCGGTGCGATCGAAGGGGCTCGGGTGGTTGTGGGGCCTCGCCGAACGAAGAAAACTCGACGCGGGTGGGGGTTGGGGCGGGGGTGGGGGTGGGGTGGCGGAGGAACACAGGCGGTGGGGGCCGGTGGTCCGGCCGGCGGCCCGTGCGGTGTTCTGTATGGGAAGAATCAGAGACGAGGAAGAAGAAGGGTTAGGAGACGTAGGATCTTCATCCAACCGCCTGAAATGGTCGAGAGACAGCTGGGAGTTGCATTCTTAATGCGCTCTGGTTCATCATGTGTGGGCACTGCGCAACCAACATTTTATTATCCAAAATCTGCTTGCTCTTCTTTACCATGTTCCTCTTCCGTTCTTCTTTAATATGTACTCTCTCCGTTCCTAAATACAAGTCTTTGTATAGATTCCACCATGGACTACATATGGAGCAAAATGAGTGAATCTACACTCTAAAATGTATCTGGATACATCTGTATGTGATCCATAGTGGAAATCTCTACCAAGACTTATATTTTGGAACGGAGGGAGTATGATAGTAGTACAGTATGTTCCTTGTACTGAAGATGAGCAGGGACATTTGCAGTGTAGAGGTCTATACGGTCGGTTGTGATGGACACTTTGAGCCTCTTTGATTCGTAGGATCTTGTAAACATAGGAATAGGATTTGTAGTGGCCTGCCCACTTGAATCCTATAAGAATAGCAAGGAAATGCGGGGAGCTGTGTCGCCTTTGAGAGTTACACTGATATTAACAGTACCGCACCTTCACTTGAAGAGAGCTGGTATCCGAAGCCTTTCTAGCCGTACCGGCAATACTAGCACATATATTCCAGCAAGTTCCACTTTGCTGATTTTACTCTGATGCTTAAGGTTTTCCCGTTATATCTACACTATGATCTGTGTAGCTGCTTTGTGTCGCACTAGCAGCAGTCCACTCTTGAAGCTAAACACTGCAATGACTTACAAAATTGGCACCAAGGCATTGAGTGCCATTCTGGATGCAATGAAACTCATACGCTCCCCACCTGTTGATTCTTGTTCAGAATATGATCCTAATGACTATTCTAACCTCGAGGAGTCAAAGGCAGATGGCCTGTCCTGTTCACCCATCAAGGTGCCTGTTCTAATTTGGCAATGTTTTATTGATTGCGGGTATCTTGCATATGTTGTCTTGCATTTCTTCTACTTTGTTGCACCGCCATCTGCTTAGTTTACTCATCATATATGTCGAGATGCCATGCCCATCCATTATCAATACATATTCCATCTGTCATCATACCATGTTTTTCCACTCAAATGTTGTTCTTGTGCATCAGACATCAAAAAGGAAGAGGGTGATTGCCGAACCTGAAGGAGCACCAGCAAAGTCCTTGAAAAACGTGGTGGTGCCGGAGAAATCAGACAGCACCCCACTTATATTGGCTGTACAACCAGTGACACAAAACGTAGGACCGACTCCAGCAGACTGTACCCATACTTCACTGGCCACACCACTAGCCCCACCACACAGGACCTGCACTCCAGCAAAAGGTATACCGATTTCATTTGCCATAGCACCAGCTATACCACAGAAAAATCCCACTCCAGCAAAAAGTACAGCAAGTCCACCGGCCGA
This sequence comes from Triticum aestivum, assembly GCF_018294505.1. NCBI lineage: Eukaryota > Viridiplantae > Streptophyta > Magnoliopsida > Poales > Poaceae > Triticum > Triticum aestivum. Next base: position 540,653,797 of record NC_057808.1, on the reverse strand, counting down.
AGACCTATCCCAACTGCAGAGACGGCCAATTCCTGCAGATTGGAACCCCATTCCATTTATTCCCAGTTTAAAAGACAATGCTTTCAATGTTGTTAGGGACTACGTGCATATATTCCCATCATGGGAAGATTATTGTGAAGACAAACACCATTTTCACATCTTCCTGTCCAACTTACGTGTAAGTGCTATTATTCATGGTTATTATTTTCCTGTTTCTTGCTGACTGAACACATCAATGATTTACATTACATTGTTGTAACTAGGCGAGGGTCAATCTAGATAGTCATGACGAGCAAAGCTTGCTTGTGCTTTTCAAGGAAGCATTGTAGCAGTATCGGTGTTACCTGAGGAAATCACACTTTGATGGCAAGTCTATAAACGAATTTCCGGTGAAGTCTCCTGTGCTAAATTTAGAAGACATTGAATGGAAAAACCTTGTTATGCACTGGTCTCGTTCCCAGGATGAGGTACTGTCTATGAAATCACATGACAATTTGAACTTCTACTTTTCCGCATGTGCCTTACAGATCTTTTTTGCAGGAAATCTGCTCGAAGAAGAATTCGGTTTGACAACAACGATAGGATATCGCAAATATGCTGCCCGCTGCTTTGCTCTTGTTAGTACCTGTTGTCCTGTATCACTGTACTTGCATACATACCTGGTTCATTATGTGACAGCAGTATGCATGATAGCTTTCTTATTAATTGCTCGCTCCAAATTATCTGATCTGTATGAATGGTTACATTAGTGTAGAATATATCCAATGCCAATGTTTTTTTAGCTCTGCATTGTTCTTGTAAGTACATGCTGTCCTTTATCAGTGTACTTATAATGACAGGTAGTTGTTCATGTACCATCACTCTGCAGCTTATTTTCCTTTGCTCTCCATTTTCTACACATCAGATCTATATTTACTCTTACCATAAGGTTGGTACTGAAGAAGTTTAGCTGTGCATTGCTCTTGGCTGTACCTTTTGCCTGTATCGCTGCACTTACATTTATAGCTACTTGGTTATGTAGCATCACTCTTCATCTTATCTTAAATATTCTCCATTTTTTCGTATATTATCACATCTATATTTACTCTTAACAAAATGTAGAATAAAGGCAATGCTTTTGAAGAAGATTCTGTGGTAAACTTCTTGAATTGCCCCCCCATTAGCATGGACAAGGCCTTTATAGAGCCTGTCTTCACCAATAATGTAAGTTTGTCCATCTCAAGCCTTCAAACTTTGTTGTATATATTTGGTTAGGCATGACTGCAACAGCTGTTTATTTTTGGTGTTTGCATCAAATTGCTTGTTTAAAGTTTATTATGTAGTTCATAAACAAAAGTTTGTCCTTTCTCTATTTAAAGTACAACCAAGTTCCTTCTTCATACCATGTAAATTAAACTATACAGAGCAAGTGATCTTCTTTTGCACTGCATGTATGCTTCTGTTCTTCATCCGTAATCCAGTGGTGTGGTGAACCTACCCACTACATCACAATGTCATATTCTGCAATGTCTTAACTATGAACAATGTCATATCATTCTACTATTATTTAAACCGTCTCTTTATTTGCCAATCTGAAATGGTATAAATTGACAGCACACTAACCATTGATACTTATGAGTTCTTGATCTGTAATCCAGTGGTGTCGTCAAGCTGCCAACTCCTTCACAATGTCATTTCCTGCCATGTCTTGACCTGAACAATACCATATTGTGTTAATGCAATTTTAAACTGTGCCACTTTATTCGTCAGTAAGAAATGTGATGAATTGTCAACACTGATACTTTTATGTGCAAAACCTGTCATCTGTCTGCTTGTTTATCTTTCAGAGTGAGGAAGATATAAGTGTTGAACAAGCACAGTCTCATCATCTTGCTCAGCTGCTTGCGCTGCAGCTCCCCAGCAGGGCTAACCTTTCTTGAACTCTATTGAAGTGCTATCGGTTTTGTATATTATTTTGTCGGCGTGTTTATTTGCACTGGTGGCGATCTTTGATGCCCAGTGTATGTAATCTGCTGTCTGCTTGTGCTTTATTATCATATTGGCGAACTTTGATGCCCAGTGGATGTAATATGCTGTAATTTCTTTATTATATAGTCTAGGTTTTTTCTTATTCACGATGCTGCAGTTATTTTACTGTATATATATCCTGTCTTCGCAGTAAACCGGCCAAGCCGTAAAATTACGGTACATAATCGAGCCGTCATGCAATCACGATGTAGGTATGGCGTGAAACGTGCCGAATAGCTCACGGGCCGGCAGCAGCCCGAAATGAACCCCGGCCCATGATTGTGCGAATCAAATCACGGGCTTTTAACAGGCCAAAATTTTCTCGCTCCTTGTTTGGCCCAATCAGATATCGGCTGCGAGCAGGCCGGATGCAAACCGGGCCGTAGTTAGGCCCAACTATATGACGGGCTTTTAACATGCCGAAATTAATATAGGGCCGAAATGTTAAACGGGCCTTTAACAGGCAAAAACTAATACCAGGCCAAATTACTAAGTGGGCCCAAAAGCATAGTGTCCAGTTGACGGGCCGAATCTGATATGGGCCATAATTGAGCCCAAAGCCTCTTAAAGGGCCGGACCTGATCTGGGCCGTAATTTGGCCCAGAACGTGGTAGGCTTTTAACGGGCCGGATCTCATATGGGCCACTATTAGGCCCGGAGCGTGGCAGGCCATTAATGGACCGGATCAAATATGGGCCGGCATTTGGCCCAAAACATGGCAACCAGTTAATGGGCCGGCCTACTAGGGTCCTCAAAATCTTGTGGGCCTATAGCTGGGCCGACCCATTAATGTCGGCGAAATCTCGTGGGCCTTTAGCTGGGCCGGCCCATTATGATCCGCAAGAATCTTGTGGGCCTTTACCTGGGCCGGCCCATTATGGCACACAAAAATCTTGTGGGCCTTTTCCTGGGCCGGCCCATTATGGCCCGCAAAATCTTGTGGGCCTTTAGCTGGGCCAGCGCATTATGGTCCACAAAATCTCGTGTGCCTTTAGCTGGGCCAGCCCATTATGGTCCGCAAAATCTTGTGGGCGTTCAGTTGGGCCGACCCATTTAAACTTGATGGGCCGGTCCACGTGTCAACATATCATAGGCGCGTGTCGCCAATTGGATGAGTGACACCTGTGCCAACGCGGACCTAACACGTGTCTCCTCCAGCCAATGATGATTTTACACGTGGAAAATCCCCATTGGTCGGGGCTGTTAACGGGTTATCGGATCCAAAACCCGACCCGATAGCTTAACAGCGTTCCGTTACGGTGGATGCCACGTGTCGGTCACCCTTGACGAAAGCACTTCTGTGACGCGCGATTTATCGTAATGGAAGTGGACACTTCCGTGATGATAATTTTGGTAATGTCATGGAACACTTCTACGACCGCACAGGTATGACTATCTTGATTCTGTCATAAATTTGTCATGGATGTACATGCATGACAAAAAACGCGACCTACTGTGACAAACACGTATCATCACGGAAGTGTATTTTTTTGTAGTGTGTGTTGCTAAGGCATTCAGGGCGGTAACCCGGCAGGGGGTTTTATCAGGTGGAGATGTATCCATGCAATAAAACCAAGTCTGGTTCCACTCTTTGGGGTGACTGTGGAGTTTGGGATGAGGGAAGGTGACTTCCTTCCTTTTCTGAACCGCCATTCCGCCCAGTTCCGTATTGGGTCCATCCGAGAACTCTGTGCGACGGTTTAAGTGAAAGAAATCCCTAAACAGTTCGACTGTAGGTTCCTCTTGCAGATAAACCTCACAGAAGACTTGGAAGTGGTAGATGTTGGTCATGGAATTGGGACCGATATCTTGAGGGCGCAGCTAAAAATTGGCTAGTACATCTTAGAATTTTTTTGAACCGGGAGGGCTAAAACCTCATCCGAGATGATCAGCAAACACGACTACCTCTCCGTCCTTGGGTGTAGGAGGACTTTCCGGGCCAGGGACCCTCCAGTGGATGACATCTTTTTTGGCTAAAGCGCCCGTTTTAACAAGATTGTTTAACTGCTCTTCGGTTACTCGCGAGGGAGCCCAATTGCATTCATAGACTTGCTTGGCCATGGCAATGGTAATCTGAAACATGATTATTGCCGGTTTAAGATTTACAGTGGACAACTATACAGCAGTATAAGGATACAAGCATATTGATAAACCAGATTTGGTTATTCGTAAACCGGAGTCTGACAATGGAAACAGTATAATGATGAATGCATTGGCGGTTCAACAGGGGACTAATGGTATCTACCGGGTTATCATTTTATCTGTGAAGTTAAACCGCCTAATTTGGCATTAAAGGTATAAGTATAAAGATGTATAAGTGAAGGGAAAAACAAGTTTCACAGTTTGGCATGAGAATTTCAGATCTACCGTGCGTTGGATAATCAAAATATACTCTGGTCTAATATCAAGCGCTCAAAAAGTTCAGTGAGTTCAGATGAGTTGGATATCAAGCAGGTGCCTTAACAAGAAGAAAGGAGTCTAAACTACAAAAGGCGCTGAAAATAGTCAGATCTAACCGGCCATTGGTGCTACCGAAGGAAGAACAGCTTCAAGCTATGAAGAACACCGAACCCTAATGGCGGATCTAGGGCGAGAAGAAGAGGGACTTACTGGTGCAGGAGGAAGCAGCGGAGGATCACCGCTTTTCTCTGATACGATCAGGTTGATGCAGCGGCCTTTGTCAAAGCAGAGGCGAAGGACGACGACGGTGGTAGAGCTGGAGGGTCGGTCGGCGCGAGGAAGACGGCAACGCGAAGAGGCACGAGGGGGAAAATGGAAAGACCCCCTGGCCCTATTTATAAGGGCAGAAAGATAAGCGTCAAGCGCGAAAATCAAGGAGCCTAAATTTTGGATATGAGGCGGAGCTGTCGCCTCGATTGTCGGAGGCTCATTAATGAAGGTGGATTATACACAGTTTTAAATAACAGGTGACGTCACGACGGTTTACCATGGTCCTAGAAGATGATGTCACGGCGGTTCACAAGATCATGTGAAGATGTTGAAGAAGAAATTTTCTTAAGTATTGAGGATTGACATGAACCAGTTCAAATCAATCTGGGGCCTAATGTTGGGGATATTACCACTGGGCATAAACCGGCCAGGAGAGGCCGGGTTAACCCCATAAGTAGTTCATATGTATCTAAAGTCCATGAAGACAGACGGTGACGCTTTATGAAGGCTCAGGGCCCAAAGCCGGTTTAAGGCCTGTAGACATAAACCGGCATTGATATGTAAACTTGTGTTGTAAGATAGAAGTAGCAGAGACCGAGCCGGACACGATTATGAGACGGCCTCGAGATTCTGTAAACCGACGGGCGTCAACCCATGTATATAAGGGGACGACCCGACGGCGGTTCAGGGACAACAGACAACAACTCGAGACTCAGGCAAAGCGTATTCGCTCCCTAGTCATCGAAATCCCAGCAATTCCATCACAACTAGACGTAGGCTTTTACCTTCATCGTAAGGGGCCGAACTAGTATAAAACTCTCTTGCGTCCCTTGTCCGCTTTAACCCCTTTAAGTTAACCTGTAGCGATGGCTCCACGACTAAGTCCGTTCTCTAGGACATCTGCCGTGACAAAACCACGACAATATGAACTATGGTTTGGCAAGAAACCGTAGTTGTCGTTTCTTAAAGTTTGGGGTTGCGATGCTTATGTGAAAAAGCTTCAACCTGATAAGGTCGAACCCAAATCGGAGAAATGTCTTCATAGGATACCCAAAGGAGACTGTTGGGTACACCTTCTATCACAGATCCGAAGGAAAAATATTCGTTGCTAAGAATGGATCCTTTCTAGAGAAGGAGTTTCTCTCGAAAGAAGTGAGTGGAAGGAAAGTAGAACTTGATGAGATAATTGTACCTACTCCCTTATTGGAAAGTAGTTCATCACAGAAATCAGTTCCAGTGATTCCTACACCAATTAGTGAGGAAGCTCATGATGATGATCATGAAGCTTCTGATCAAGTTACTACCGAATCTCGTAGGTCAACCAGAGTAAGATCCGCACCAGAGTGGTACGGTAATCCTGTTCTGGACGTCATGTTACTTGACCATAACAAACTACGAACTATGAGGAAGCGATGATGAGCCCAGATTCCGCGAAATGGCTTGAGGCCATGAAATCTGAGATGGGATCCATGTATGAGAACAAAGTGTGGACTTTGGTTGACTTGCCCGATGATCGGCAAACCATAGAGAATAAATGGATCTTCAAGAGGAAGACTGATGCTGACGGTAATATTACCGTCTACAAAGCTCGACTTGTTGCAAAAGGTTTTCAACAAGTTCAAGCAGTTGACTACGATGAGACTTTCTCACCCGTAGCGATGCTTAAGTCCGTCCAAAACTGCATTCCTGAATGGATTTCTAGAAGAAGAGTTGCATATGATACAACCAGAATGTTTTGTCGATCCAAAGGGTGTTAACAAAGTGTGCAAGCTCCAATGATCCATTTATGGACTGGTGCAAGCCTCTCGGAGTTGGAATAAATGTTTTTGATAGTGTGATCAAAGCATATGGTTTTATACAGACTTTTGGAGAAGCCTGTATTTACAAGAAAGTGAGTGGGAGCTCTATAGCATTTCTAATATTATATGTGGATGCCATATTGTTTATTGGAAACGATGTAGAATTTCTGGATAGCATAAAAGGATACTTGAATAAGAGTTTTTCAATGAAAGACCTCGGTGAAGCTGCTTATATATTGGGCATCAAGATCTATAGAGATAGATCAAGACGCTTAATTGGACTTTCACAGAGCACATACCTTGATAAAGTTTTGAAGAAGTTCAAAATGGATCAAGCAAAGAAAGGGTTCTTGCATGTGTTACAAGGTCTGAAGTTGAGTCAGACTCAATGCACGATCACTGCAGAAGATAGAGAGAAAATGAAAGGTGTTCCCTATGCTTCAGCCATAGGTTCTATCATGTATGCAATGTTGTGTACCAGACCTGATGTGTGCCTTGCTATTAGTTTAGCAGGGAGGTACCAAAGTAATCCAGGAGTTGATCACTAGACAGCGGTCAAGAACATCCTGAAATACCTGAAAAGGACTAAGGGTATGTTTCTCGTTTATGGAGGTGACAAAGAGCTCATCGTAAACGGTTACGTTGATGCAAGCTTTGACACTGATCCGGATGACTCTAAGTCACAAACCGGATACGTATTTTTGTTGAATGGTGGAGCTATCAGTTGGTGCAGTTCCAAGCAAAGCATCGTGGCGGAATCTACGTGTGAAGCGGAGTACATAGCTGCTTCGGAAGCAGCAAATGAAGGAGTCTGGATGAAGGAGTTCATATCCGATCTAGGTGTCATACCTAGTGCATCGGGTCCAATGAAAATCTTTTGTGACAATACTGGTGCAATTGCCTTGGCAAAGGAATCCAGATTTCACAAGAGAACCAAGCACATCAAGAGACGCTTCAATTCCATCCACGACCAAGTAAAGGAGGGAGACATAGAGATTTGCAAGATACATACGGATCTGAATGTTGCAGACCCGTTGACTAAGCCTCTTTCACGAGCAAAACATGATCAGCACCAAGACTCCATGGGTGTTAGAATCATTACAATGTAATCTAGATTATTGACTCCAGTGCAAGTGGGAGACTGAAGGAAATATGCCCTAGAGGCAATAATAAAGTTGTTATTTATATTTCCTTATATCATGATAAATGTTTATTATTCATGCTAGAATTGTATTAACCGAAAACTTAGTACATGTGTGAATACATAGACAAACACAGTGTCCCTAGTATGCCTCTATTAGACTAGCTCGTTAATCAAAGATGGTTAAGTTTCCTAGCCATAGACATGCGTTGTCATTTGATAAACGGGATCACATCATTAGAGAATGATGTGATGGACAAGACCCATCCGTTAGCTTAGCACTATGATCGTTTAGTTTATTGCTATTGCTTCCTTCATGACTTATACATGTTCCTATGACTATGAGATTATGCAACTCCCGAATATCGGAGGAACACTTAGTGTGCTATCAAACGTCACAACGTAACTGGGTGATTATAAAGATGCTCTATAGGTGTCTCCGATGGTGTTTGTTGAGTTGGCATAGATCAAGATTAGGATTTGTCACTCCAATTGTTGGAGAGGTATCTCTGGGCCCTCTCGGTGATGCACATCACTATAAGCCTTGCAAGCAATGTGACTAAAGAGTTAGTTGCGGGATGATGCATTGCAGAACGAGTAAAGAGACTTGCCGGTAACGAGATTGAACTAGGTATGGTGATACCGATGATCGAATCTCGGGCAAGTAACATACCGATGACAAAGGGAACAACGTATGTTGTTATGCGGTTTGACCGATAAAGATCTTCGTAGAATATGTAGGAGCCAATATGAGCATACAGGTTCCGCTATTGGTTATTGACCGGAGATGTGTCTCAGTCATGTCTACATAGTTCTCGAACCCGTAGGGTCCGCACGCTTAACGTTCGATGACGATTTGTATTATGAGTTTATGTGATTTGATGACCGAAGGTTATTCGGAGTCCTGGATGAGATCACGGATATGACGAGGAGTCTCAAAATGGTCGAGACATAAAGATTGATATATTGGACCATGTTATTCGGACACCGGAAGTGTTCCGGATAGTTTCGGGTAAAACCGGAGTGCCGGAGGGGTTACCAGAACCCCCGAGGGAAGTAATGGGCCTTAGTGGGCCTTAGGGGAGAGAGAGGGCAGCGGCTAGGAGATGCCCCCCCAAGGGGAGTCCGAATAGGACTAGGGGAGGGGGGCGCGGCCCCTCTTTCCCTCTCCCTCTCCTTCCTTCTTCCCCCTTCCACCAAGTGAAATCCTACTAGGACTTGGAGTCCTAGTAGGACTCCACTCCTTGGGTGCGCCCCCTAGGGCCGTCCGGCCTCCTTCCTCCCTCCTTTATATACGGGGGCAAGGGGGCACCCTAGAACACACAAGTTGATCTTTTAGCCATGTGTGGTGCCCCCTTCCATAGAAACACACGTCGGTCATACCGTCGTAGTGCTTAGGCGAAGCCCTGCACCGGTAACTTCATCATCACCGTCACCACGCCGTCATGCTGACGAAACTCTCCCTCGGCCTCAACTGGATCAAGAGTTCGAGGGACGTCACCGAGCTGAACGTGTGCAGATCGCGGAGGTGCCGTTCGGCACTTGGATCGGTTGGATCGCGAAGACGTTCGACTACATCAACCGCATTACTAAACTCTTCCGCTTTCGGTCTACGAGGGTACGTGGACACACTCTTCCCGCTCATTGCTATGCTTCTCCTAGATAGATCTTGCGTGATCGTAGGAATTTTTTTGAAATACTATGTTCCCCAACAGGGTGAACGTTGGTATGGAGGCCTTCATAAAGGGTATGACAAGGGCATCGTGCGCGGGACATTGAGAATCACCGGGTAAGACTCAATCTATTTGAATTCTTGGTTATTACTTATCAGTTTTGCTAGGCACTAACCATAATGCAATGCTATTTTGCGGGAACTAAAACCTATGCGCATGAGGGGTCATAGTGCCCACGACTGGCCGTGTGACAAGCGGAGCCATACTTCGAGAGATTGGGCCTTCTCCCGTTTGTGCTTCAGTTCAAGCGACACGCTCCGTCGATCATCCACGGGGCGATGACCGCACTTATTGACCGTTGGAGGCCAGAGACACACTCGTTCCACTTGTCATGTGGAGAGATGACCGTGACCTTGGAGGACATGGCAATGATCAGTGGCCTTCCAATCAATGGAGAAGCTTTGACCGGCACCATCGTAACTGCTAATTGGCGAGATCGTGTTGGCCAATTGACAGGTGTCTTCCCCGTGCCTCCTTTAGAAGGCGAGCGTGACAGTGAGAAAGTGTTGCATCATTGGCTCCGAGAGGAGAGAGGAGTAGTATGCCCTCCGGACGCCAATGAGGTTGTTGTGCAGCAACACGCCCGAGCTTATCGGTGGTATCTGTTAACGAGGGTAGTGTTCCCAGATTCTACCGGTAATAAAGCCCAGTGGATATTCTTGGACCTACTAAGTGACTAGGACCCTAAGTACAGTTGGGGTTCAGGAGCACTAGCATATTATATCGTCAGGTAATTAGTAACCAAATTGTCAATTTGTTTGCATTTGCAATTTCGCCGACCTCTTATGAACAATTTCTGAATTTGCAGCTCGGCGAGGCATGTCGTAGGAAGAAGGGCACATCTGGTATGGGTGGCTTTGTTTGGTGCCTTCAGGTTTGGATGTGGGAGCGGATGCCCGTTGGACGTCCCGAGAAAAACAAGACACCTCCTGAAGGATGGCTCCCACATGAGGGGAGGCCTTGAGAAGATCCTTGGCGGTTTCCGACCGTCGCCTACTGTTGGGAGATGGCGAATGTGTACACAGGCAACTCGGTTGCGCGATACAAATGCTACATCAACGAGCTGGATATGTTGACTCATAAGCAGGTAATGATAACTTACATAAGAGCACATCAATTGTGATGGAACCGTGTACTTAACTAGTATCATCTTGTGTTGTAGGTTGATTGGATGCCATATGATGCCGAGTGTGATTTCCGGCTGAACGAGATGTGCACGCATGACAGGAAGATTTGGCGGGCGAGATGCCCACTGATATGCTTCTATGCTGTCGAGTGGCACTACCCAGACCGTGTCGCAAGACAATTTGGGAGAAGGAAAGGGACACCAAGGGATGAGAGTTACGAGACAAGCCAATATCTGCATCGGTGAGATAGTTGTAGCTTTGCATATATAGTAGAGCATTATCAAAGACATTTCTTGCTAATGCTTTCATCTTGTACATAATTTGCAGAATTAGTCGAAAGAATAACCCGGAAACTTCGACTTGGGCCATCAAGCACTCCGAGTGGATAGATTTGTGGAATAAAAGAGCGGCCCTAGTGGAGAAGGAAAGAAGACTCCATATTGATTCATTATACGAAGAGCATCTGAAGTGGCTTGCAGGACGTTACCGGTTGAAGCTAAAGCCCGGTTGGAAGAGTTGGATCGTGAGAGTGGGTATATGGACTTCAATGTAGAAACGAGAGACAACGAAGGGACACAACTTGACTACGCACAATTACACGACCGAGTGGTATGCTCCACACAATTAGAACCTACTTCGAGTGCATTTACAGGTACTTCAAAGATAATTTTTGTGATCTTCATTTTGCAGGGCATGGAGTTATTACATTGTGTTAACGAGGCTGGTGTAGCACTTGGTGAAGATGAGGGAAGTGGATCATCTGAGAAATCTCTTAGGAAAACAATGAAGGTATATGTTATCTCTATTAAAAAACCTCCATCTTTGCACACTTTTTACTTAGTCTAGTATTGCATCTTTGTTATGTTGCGGAGTTTTGTGAGTCGGTTCCACAAGATGGCAGCTATGCTCTCTTGCCACGGAAGTAAAGCCGTCCTCACGGCTGGAGCTTCTACTAGCCGGGACAATAGACGGCATCACCGTCTTGTTTTGCAACAGGAACAACAAGAGAGCAACAGCAAGAGGAGCAACTGCAAGAGGAGCCAGAGCAAGAGGATGAGGAGCCAGAGCAAGACGAAGAGGAGTACAATCAAGACGAAGAGGAGGTGCTTGGGATGTCCCAAATGGATGATGCGCCTGATAAAGCACAAGTATAGGGGATCGCAACAGTTTTCGAGGGTAGAGTATTCAACCCAAATTTATTGATTCGACACACGGGGAGCCAAAGAATATTCTCAAGTATTAGCAACTGAGTTGTCAATTCAGCCACACCTGGATAACTTAATATCTGCAACAAAGTATTTAGTAGCAAAGTAGTATGGAAGTAACGGTAACGGTAGCAAAAGTAATATTTTTGGGTTTTGTAGTGATTGTAACAGTAGCAACGAAAAAGTAAATAAGCGAAGAACAATATGTGAAAAGCTCGTAGGCATTGGATCGGTGATGGAGAATTATGCCGGATGCGGTTCATCACGTAACAGTCATAACATAGGGTGACACAGAACTAGCTCCAGTTCATCAATGTAATGTAGGCATGTATTCCGAATATAGTCATACATGCTTATGGAAAAGACCTTGCATGACATCTTTTGTCCTACCCTCCCGTGGCAGTGGGTCCTAGTGGAAACTAAGGGATATTAAGCCCTCCTTTTAATAGAGTACCGGACCAAAGCATTAACACATAGTGAATACATGAACTCCTCAAACTACGGTCATCACCGGGAGTGGTCCCGATTATTGTCACTTCGGGGTTGCCGGATCATAACACATAGTAGGTGACTATAGACTTGCAAGATAGGATCAAGAACTCACATATATTCATGAAAACATAATAGGTTCAGATCTGAAATCATGGCACTCGGGCCCTAGTGACAAGCATTAAGCATAGCAAAGTCATAGCAACATCAATCTCAGAACATAGTGGATACTAGGGATCAAACCCTAACAAAACTAACTCGATTACATGATAAATCTCATCCAACCAATCACCATCCAACAAGCCTACGATGGAATTACTCACGCACGGCGGTGAGCATCATGAAATTGGTGATGGAGGATAGTTGATGATGACGACGGCGACGGATTCCCCTCTCTGGAGCCCCGAACGGACTCCAGATCAGCCCTCCCGAGAGAGTTTAGGGCTTGGCGGCGGCTCCGTATCGTAAAACGCGATGAATATTTCTCTCTGAATTTTTTCTCCCCGAACACGAAAAGTTGAGGTCGGTGGAGCACCAGGGGGCCCACAAGGCAGGGGGCGCGCCCAGGGGGCCAGGCGCCCCCCACCCTTGTGGAAAGGGTGTGGGCCCCTGGCCTTGATTCTTTCGCCAGTATTTTTTATTATTTCCAAAAATAATCTCCGTGAAGTTTTAGGTCATTCCGAGAACTTTTGTTTCTGCACATAAATAACACCATGGCAATTCTGCTGAAAACAGTGTCAGTCCGGGTTAGTTCCATTCAAATCATGCAAGTTAGAGTCCAAAACAAGGGCAAAAGTGTTTGGAAAAGTAGATACGACGGAGACGTATCAACTCCCCCAAGCTTAAACCTTTGCTTGTCCTCAAGCAATTCAGTTGATAAACTGAAAGTGATAAAGAAAAACTTTTACAAACTCTGTTTGCTCTTGTTGTTGTAAATATGTAAAGCCAGCATTCAAGTTTTCAGCAAAGATTATGAACTAACCATATTCACAATAACTCTTAGGTCTCATGTTTACTCATGTCAATGGCATAATCAACTAGCGAGCAATAATAATAAATCTCGGATGACAACACTTTCTCAAAACAATCATAATATGATATAACAAGATGGTATCTCGCTAGCCCTTTCTGAGACCGCAAAACATAAATGCAGAGCACCTTTAAAGATCAAGGACTGACTAGAAATTGTAATTCAAGGTAAAAGAGATCCAATCATATTCATACCCAATATAAATTAATAGTAATGGATGCAAATGACAGCGGTGCTCTCCAGCTGGTGCTTTTTAATAAGAGGGTGATGACTCAACATAAAAGTAAATAGATAGGCCCTTCACAGAGGGAAGCAGGGATTTGTAGAGGTGCCAGAGCTCGATTTGAAATAGAGATAAATAATATTTTGAGCGGCATACTTTCATTGTCAACATAACAACCAAGAGATGGCGATATCTTCCATGCTACACACATTATAGGCGGTTCCCAAACAGAATGGTAAAGTTTATACTCCCCCTCCACCAACAAGCACACTCCACGGCCATCCGAAACAACGGGGTACCGTCCAACTAACAACAGCCCTGGGGGAGTTTTGTTTGCAATTATTTTGATTTGATTTGCATAACGCATGGGACTGGGCATCCCGGTGACCAGCCATTTTCTCGTGAGTGAGGAGCGGAGTCCACTCCTCTTGAGAATAACCCGCCTAGCATGGAAGATACGGACAACCCTAGTTGATACATGAGCTATTCGAGCATACAAAACAGAATTTTATTTGAAGGTTTAGAGTTTGGCACATACAAATTTACTTGGAACGGCAGGTAGATACCGCATATAGGAAGGTATAGTGGACTCATATGGCATAACTTTAGGGTTTAAGGGATTGGATGCACAAGCAGTATTCCCGCTTAGTACAAGTGAAGGCTAGCAAAAGACTGGGAAGCGGCCAACTAGAGAGCGACAACAGTCATGAACATGCATTAAAATTAATAAACATTGAGTGTAAGCATGAGTAGGATATAATCCACCATGAACATGAATATCATGAAGTCTATGTTGATTTTGTTTCAACTACATGCGTGAACATGTGCCAAGTCGAGTCACTCGAATCATTCAAAGGAGGATACCACCCCATCATACCACATCACAACCATTTTAATAGCATGTTGGCACGCAAGGTAAACAATTATAAGCTCCTAGTGGTGGGAAGGGGCTGATGCCTTCCCACCCACCCAGGTTCAAGGCATGGTACTTGCAATTTGGGTTTGTTGCACCAATTATAATGTAAGGGGTTCCCTTACAGTCTTTCTGTCAAAAAATTATAAGCTCCTAGCTAATTAAGCATGGCATAAGTAACTATAATCTCTAATTGTCATTGCAAACATGTTTATTCATAATAGGCTGAATGAGGAATGATGAACTAATAATATTTACAAAAACAAGAGAGGTCGAGTTCATACCAGCTTCTCCCATCTCAATTAGTCCATCATATATCATCATAATTGCCTTTCACTTGCACGACCGAACGATGTGAAAATAATAATAGTGCACATGCATTGGACTAAGCTGGAATCTGCGAGCATTCAATAGACAGGAGAGGACAAGGCAATATGGGCTCTTGGTTAAATCAACAATAATGCATATAAGAGCCACTTCAACAATTTTATTATGGTCTTCTCCTATCGACCCCCAAAGAAAAGAAAAAGAAATAAAACTATTTACACGGGAAAGCTCCCAACAAGCAAAAGAAGAACAGAAATCTTTTTGGGTTTTCTTTTAATTATTACTACTACAGGAAGTAAAGTAAACTAGCTAAAAGCTACTACTAATTTTTTTGGTTTTCTTAAGGTTTTTCAAACACACAAGAAGAAAGCATAAAAAGAAAATAAACTAGCATGGATAATACAATGAAAGAGTATGAGCACCGACAACTAGCCATGTGTGTCTGAACATAAATGTAATGTCGGTGAGAAATACGTACTCCCCCATGCTTAGGCTTCTGGCCTAAGTTGGTCTATTGCCCCGGCTGGCCTGGCGGATATCCAAAGCTGTAGCTGGGGTCGTACTGAGATGCAGCAACTATTGTATCGTGGGCTGCAGCTTGGAGGCGGGCTGTCTCCGTCCTCCTCTTATACTCGTCCGCCTCCTCTCTGGTTATAAAATATCTCCCTTTTGCCTGAAAGTCAAAGAAAGTAGAAGCAGGGAGAGCGACGTGATAGGTGCGTCGTGTGTCAAAGATTAGTTGGTACTGGAGGAACTGATCGGTCCTCTCAACAATCTGATGACGAAACACAGCCTCATAATCTAAATAAACAGGAGGCAACTCAATATCATCCTCACATATGGTCACACCAAGAAAAATAGCTAAATGGGTTGCATAAATTCCACAAAAGAAATCTCCATTAAATCTATTATTATGCAACCTACGCGCAACAATGGATCCCAAATTATAATGTTTATCTCCTAATACAGCACTCCTGAGAACACTGAGGTCGGGGACACACATGTGACATGTTTCATCCTTACCATTTATGCACCTACCTATGAAGAGAGCAAAATAATGTATAGCGGGAAAATGAATGCTCCCTATGGTAGCTTTGCTATGTCTCTAGATTCCCCCACAGTTATACTAGCAAGAAAATCTCTAAATTCAGATTTGCGAGGTTCACTAGTACTACCCCATTGTGGAAGTTTGCAAGCAGTGGTAAAATCCTCTAAGTCCATAGTATAAGAATTTTCATAAAGATCAAACAGGACAGTTTGAGAATTGCGTGAAGATGAAAATTCAAACCTCCTCACAAAGGAACTAGTGAGATAGTGGTATTGACGGCACTTATTTGCCTCGAAGCTCACAAGATCAGCGTTACGCATATATGCGTTAAATTCTTCCTTGATTCCTGCTTGATCCATGAAGTCCTCTGAAGGCCATTCACAAGCCTGCACTGGAGCGTCCCTTGGTGGTTCATCATCAGCATCACGCATTGCAAGCCTAGGTCCTTGCTTCCTTGAAGAACCACCTTGGTACATTTTCCTAAACATATTTCTTCCTTTGAAAAATTTCTGAAAATTTTAGTAACTTCAAATAAAAGTGAACCAAGCTCAACAAAATTGATAATAACTACTCCTACTAGTGCCTAGAGCCTACATGATGCATTAGAACTACTTGGAACCATATAAATTTGACATGCAAGCTCAAGAACATGGTCACCTAGGCAGCACAAATTTGCAATGAATAAAGCACTAGACAAAAAACTAATTGGACCAATGGAGGAGTCACATACCAACGAACAATCCCCCAAAGCAGTTTTGTGAGAGGTGCTTTGAGCAAGGAGATCAAAAATCGCAGCAAAATGAGCTAGAACTCGTGCTTGAGCTGGATGGTGATTTTTTTGGGAGGAAGAAGAAGTGTGTGGGTGCAGGAATAAGTGGAGGGGAGCCACCGTGGGCCCACGAGGCAGGCGGGCGCGCCCTGGACCCTCGTGCCCAGGTGCTTGCTCCCCCTGCTGTGTTCTCAGTGCCAGATATCTCAAATATTCCAGAAAAAATCATATTTCAATTTCAGGGCATTTGGAGAACTTTTATTTTTGGGGTATTTTTATATTGCACAGATAATTCAGAAAACTGACAGAAAATATTATTTTTACTTTATTTCAACTAAATAACAGAAAGTAGAGAGAGGGTACAGAAGGTTGTGCCTTCTAACTTCATCCATCTCATGCTCATCAAAAGGAATCCACTAACAAGGTTGATCAGGTCTTGTTAACAAACTCATTCCGAATCGCATGGAACCGGAGAAATTTCGAATAACACTATGTTACCTCAACGGGGATATGCACATCCCCAATAATAAGAATATCATATTTCTTCTTGACAGTAGGTAGAGAAAATTCAAAACCTCCAAAAATAATCATGGAATTTTTCCAATAGAGTTGATACTATGAACTTGAGGTTGTTTCCTCGGAAAGTGTACCGTATGCTCGTTGCCATTAACATGAAAAGTGACATTGCCTTTGTAGCAACCAATAACAGCCCCTGCAGTATTCAAAAAAGGTCTTCCAAGAATAATAGACATGCTATCGTCCTCGGGAATATCAAGAATAACAAAGTCCGTTAAAATAGTAATAGTTGCAACCACAACAGGCACATCCTCACAAATACCGACATTTCAGTAGGTGTCAGCTTATTCAAGTCAAGTCTACGATATAAAGAGAGAGGCATAACACTAACACCGGCTCCAAGATCACATAAAGTAGTTTTAACATAGTTTCTTTTAATGGAGCATGGTATAGTTGGTACTCCTGGATCTCCTAACTTCTTTGGTATTCCATCCTTAGAAGTGTAATTAGCAAGCATGGTGGAAATTTCAGCTTCCGGTATCTTTCTTTTATTAGTAACAATTTCTTTCATATACTTAGCATAAGGATTCATTTTGAGCATATCAGTTAATCGCATACGCAAGAAGATAGGTCTAATCATTTCAGCAAAGCGCTCAAAATCCTCATCATCCTTTTTCTTGGATGGTTTGGGAGGAAAAGGCATGGGCTTCTGAACCCATGGTTCTCTTTCTTTACCGTGCTTCCTAGCAACAAACTCTCTCTTAACATAACGTTGATTCTTTGATTGTGGGTTATCAAGATCAATAACATGTTCAATTTCTACATCATTGTGATTGCTAGGTTGAGCATCAACATGAACATCATTATTAATATTATCGCCAGGTTCATGTTCATTACCAGATTGTGTTTCAGCATCAGAGATAGAAATATCATTGGGATCCTCAGGTGTGTCTACAACAGGTTCACTAGAAGCATGCAAAGTCCTATCATTTTTCTTTTTCTTTTTTTAGAAGGACTAGATGCATCTACATTATTTCTTTGCGAATCTTGCTCAATTCTCTTAGGGTGGCCTTCAGGATACAAAGGTTCCTGAGTCATTTTACCAGTTCTAGTAGCCACTCTAACAGCAAAATCATTATTCTTACTATTCAATTCATTGAGCAAATCATTCTGAGCTTTAAGTACTTGTTCTACTTGGGTGGTAACCATAGAAGCATGTTTACTAATGAGTTTAAGTTCACCTTTAACTCTAGACATATAATCACCCAAGTGTTCAAGCATATCGGAATTTTGTTTTAATTGTCTACCAAAATAAGCATTAAAATCTTCTTGCCTAACCATAAAGTTATCAAACTCATCCAAACAATGGCTAGCAAACTTAGTAGGAGGGATTTAAGCTTTATCATATCTATAGAAAGAATTTACCTTTACTACCTGTGTCGGGTTATCAAGACCATGTGTTTCTTCAATAGGTAATGGATTAAAACCGTGTATTTCTTCAACAGGCGGTAAATTAAGACCATGAATTTCTTCAACAGGAGGTAAATTCTTAACATCTTTAGCCTTTATACCTTTTTCTTTCATAGATTTCTTTGCCTCTTGCATATCTTCAGGACTGAGAAATAGAACACCCCTTTTCTTCGGAGTTGGCTTAGGAATAGGCTCAGGAGTTGGCTCAGGAAGTGTCCAATTAGTTTCATTAGTCAACATATTATTCAATAGAATTTCAGCTTCATCTGGTGTTCTTTGCCTGAAAACAGAACCAGCACAACTATCCAGGTGGTCTCTGGAAGCATCGGTTAGTCCATTATAAAAGATATCAAGTATTTCATTTTTCTTAAGAGGATGATCAGGTAAAGCATTAAGTAATTGGAGAAGCCTCCCCCAAGCTTGTGGGAGACTCTCTTTTTCAATTTGCACAAAATTATATATTTCCCTTAAGGCAGCTTGTTTCTTATGAGCGGGCAAATATTTAGCAGAGAAGTAATAAATAATATCCTAGGGACTACGCACACAACCAGGATCAAGAGAATTAAACCATATCTTAGCATCACCCTTTAATGAGAACGGAAATATTTTAAGGATATAAAAGTAGCGAGTTCTCTCATCATTAGTGAACAGGGTGGCTATATCATTTAATTTAGTAAGATGTGCCACAGCAGTTTCAGAATCATAGCCATAAAAAGGATCAGATTCAACCAAAGTAATTATATCAGGATCAATAGAGAATTCATAATCCTTATCAGTAACAAAGATAGGTGAAGTAGCATAAGGAGGATCATATTTCATTCTAGCGTTCAGAGATTTTTGTTTCAGCTTAGCTAATAATTTCTTAAGATCACTTCTATCATTGCAAGCAAGAAAGTCTCTAGTAGTTTCTTCATCCATAACATAGCCCTCAGGCACAACAGGCAATTCATATTTATTAGGAGAATCTTGATCATCACTTTCATCAATATTATCAGTTTCAATAATTTCATTCTCTCTAGCCCTAGCAAGTTGTTCATCAAGAAATTCACCAAGTGGCACAGTAGTATCAAACATAGAAGTAGTTTCATCATAAGTATCATGCATAGCAGAAGTGGCATCATCAATAACATGCGACATATCAGAATTAATAGCAGAAGCAGGTTTAGGTGTCGCAAGCTTACTCAAAACAGAAGGTGAATCAAGTGCAGAGCTAGATGGCAGTTCCTTACCTCCCCTCATAGTTGAGGGATAAATTTTTGTTTTCTCGTCTTTCAAGTTCGTCATAGTGACCAGCAGATATAAATCCCAAGTGACTTAAAGAATAGAGCTATGCTCCCCGGCAACGGCGCCAGAAAATAGTCTTGATAACCCACAAGTATAGGGGATCGCAACAGTTTTCGAGGGTAGAGTATTCAACCCAAATTTATTGATTCGACACAAGGGGAGCCAAAGAATATTCTCAAGTATTAGCAACTGAGTTGTCAATTCAGCCACACCTGGATAACTTAATATCTGCAACAAAGTATTTAGTAGCAAAGTAGTATGGAAGTAACGGTAACGGTAGCAAAAGTAATATTTTTGGGTTTTGTAGTGATTGTAATAGTAGCAACGGAAAAGTAAATAAGCGAAGAACAATATGTGAAAAGCTCATAGGCATTGGATCGATGATGGAGAATTATGCCGGATGCGGTTCATCATGTAACAGTCATAACATAGGGTGACACAGAACTAGCTCCAATTCATCAATGTAATGTAGGCATGTATTCCGAATATAGTCATACGTGCTTATGGAAAAGAACTTGCATGACATCTTTTGTCCTACCCTCCAGTGGCAGCGGGGTCCTAGTGGAAACTAAGGGATATTAAGGCCTCCTTTTAATAGAGTACCGGACCAAAGCATTAACACATAGTGAATACATGAACTCCTCAAACTACGGTCATCACCGGGAGTGGTCCCGATTATTGTCACTTCGGGGTTGCCGGATCATAACACATAGTATGTGACTATAGACTTGTAAGATAGGATCAAGAACTCACATATATTCATGAAAACATAATAGGTTCAGATCTGAAATCATGGCACTCGGGCCCTAGTGACAAGCATTAAGCATAGCAAAGTCATAGCAACATCAATCTCAGAACATAGTGGATACTAGCGATCAAACCCTAACAAAACTAACTCGATTACATGATAAATCTCATCCAACCCATCACCGTCCAGCAAGCCTACGATGGAATTACTGACGCACGGCGGTGAGCATCATGAAATTGGTGATGGAGGATGGTTGATGATGACGACGGCGACAGATTCCCCTCTCCGGAGCCCCGAACGGACTCCAGATCAGCCCTCCCGAGAGAGTTTAGGGCTTGGCGGCGGCTCCGTATCGTAAAACGCGATGAATCTTTCTCTTTGATTTTTTTATCCCTGAACACGAATATATGGAGTTGGAGTTGAGGTCGGTGGAGCACCAGGGGGCCAACGAGGCAGGGGGCGCGCCCAGGGGGGCAGGCGCGCCCCCCACCCTCGTGGAAAGGGTGTGGCCCCGTGGCCTTGATTCTTTCGCCAGTATTTTTTATTATTTCCAAAAATAATCTCAGTGAAGTTTCAGGTCATTCCGAGAACTTTTGTTTCTGCACATAAATAACACCATGGCAATTCTGCTGAAAACAGCGTCAGTCCGGGTTAGTTCCATTCAAATCATGCAAGTTAGAGTCCAAAACAAGGGGAAAAGTGTTTGGAAAAGTAGATACAACAGAGATGTATCAGCGCCGCAGCCATCACAACCCACACAATGCACGCCACACAACAAAAGAGGAAGGAAGAAGTGAATTAGTTAATACTAGATTCTTGCGAACTTTGTTATGTTTGATTCGTGAACTTTAGAAGTGGCGTGAACTTTGCTACCTGAGACTTGTGTTTAATTTGCACTTATGGAGCGGCGTGAACTTTGCTACCTTCATGCTGTTGTTTGCTATGATGGCGTGAACTATGGTACCTTCTTGCTGTCATCCTGGAAATATTGCTTAGTTTTGCTGTCATCCTAGAAATCTTGTAGAACACTTGTTGTCATCCTGGTTTTGCAGTTTCTGTACAGGGTAGATGCCAGGGTCCCTGGCGTTTTGGCCTGGAGAGAGTCCTAGACGCCAGCAACCTTGGCGTCTAGGTGTGCAGATGAGCAACAACAATTTTAGCTCTATGGATATGACCTAAACGTCGTGGTCTCTGGCGTTTTGCCCTGTGCAGTTTTGGCCTGGAGAGAGGCCTAGACACCAGAAACCTTGGCGTCTAAGTCTGCAGAGGAGCAACAACAGTCAACCTAGTAGCTTCAAGATCGAACTCATGCATCCTCATGGTTGTCCCATCAGACACATGTATATTTCTTGATGACGCCGCCGTCAAAAGATGAGATCACAGCCGATGATACTTACTAGGCCTCTCGCACTGACACCACCGTTTCTTCAGGTGCACCTCGAATGCACGACCACCATATGACATACCATCTCTTGTTGTCCCACCAGGCTCGTCGATTTGGTAGGTCATATCGTAGGTGTTGAATAGCCTAAGTTTCTGTGCCAAGGACTTGCTTTGCTGCAACATCATCCACTCTTCAACCTTTGGCGGATATTCCATTTTTTCACCAATCCACTTCATGGTTTCCTCTGAATGCATTAGAAAATACTCATTAAGCTTGAAGAAAGTATATTCCACTATTGCAGTCACCGGTAATGGGAGGGCACCTCTGAGCACATTGTTAAAACATTCGACCATGTTACTGGTCATGTCGCCATATCTCCAACCTCCTTCGTCATGAGCGCGTGCCCACTTGTGTTTCTCCGAAAAATTTCGTGTTAAGAAATCTTTCCCTCCTTCGTTCGCAGCTTCGTAGAGCTTGTCATAGCGAATGGTGAACGCACCGGTGCTGAAGGCCACGCAAACATGGGTTAGATCCTTGCTCAAGTCCTCGCTCTTACATGCCCTGTAAAAGTTTGCCACAGAATGCCTCATGCACCATCGATGGTGGAGCTTTGGAAGTCCAGGAATAACAATGTCCATGGCTTTCAGTATGCCCTAGTGCCGTTCTGATAATGCACACTTCTCTATCACCAATGACATTTTCCCTAACATGACGCATGAACCACTCCCAGTTGTCTTGGTGCTCGAAGGGCACCAAACCAAATGCCACCGGCAACACATTGTCATTGGAGGAGTGCGCCATTGCTACCATGGTTGTGCCCTTGTATCGGTCGGTCAAGAATGTGCCATCAATAGACAAAACCGGACGGCAATGCTTAAAGGCCGTGATACATTGTTCGAAACTCCAGAAGGCACGGTGAAACACCCCATGACCATCATCCTCGACCACATGATACATGTCGGGCTTCCTATGGGCAATCGCTCCCAACAACTGCGGGAGGCGATTGTATGCTTCTTCCCAACTACCATACAACATCCTTAAAGCATTTGACTTGGCCTTCCATGTCTTCCCATACTTGACTTTATATCCAAACATTTTTTTCACCGTCGTCATGAGGAGCTTCACCTTCACGGTTGGATCACTTGATACTTCTTTCATTAATTTAAACCTGAGAAACTCATATGTGAGTTGATGGTGTGTCTTAGGCTTCTTTTTTGACGGTGGCCTGCACGAGTGAGTACACACACAACTTGTTAACAGCCATTGCCCGGTTTTAATTCTTCTTCCATGGACCGCACATGGGCATCCTTCTTTGTCACAATGGATGGAGTAATGCACTTTTTGGTCCGAGTGCTCAACAAGATATGGTCTATGGTTCCTAATAGCATAGTCACTTAGCCATACTTTGAAGGCCTGCAAACTCACAAACTTCAACCCTTTCTTCAAGTAAGCATTCTCGTCTTCATCCTCGTCCCTTGGTTCGCCCGGTTCCAGGCAAGGTCTCGGCTCTATCGCCTTACTCATGTCACCATCAACTACCGCCTTGTGGGCCAGCCTGAGATCACGAAACAATGGAGTTCTTATTTCCAAACCGGTCACCTCTGTATGTATACGGTTCTCTCTCTCCGTGAATCCATCCACGTCTAGTTCTTCCTCCGGACCTTCGTCATCCAAGACATACGCATATGCACGACCATAGGGGATCTCATGGTCCATGTCCTACTGCCTGACAAACGCTTCCAAGTCACCGATGTCATTGCCATGAATCTCATCCTCTTGCTCATCATCAGCACTGCATCCATCCTCTAGTGCAAGGCAAGCCCTTTCAAGCTTCCTAACTCTCTCCTCCTCTTGAGCCATCGTCTTGTTTTTGCATGCCATGTCCGCCTCACACTTCCGTCGTTCCCTCTTCTCCTTCTCATTTGCATGAGTCTCATCCTCATGCCTGTCATCATCATCATCACCATGACCACATTGGACATCACCATGACCATCAACATATTGTTCATTAACTTTTTCAAGAGCATGGCCAAAAACTTCATTTTCTTGGCTAAGTGGCGGTTGGCTAGAAGTATTGGAGGCATAGACCTCGGCACTATCCAAAACACGAGCCACACTTCTACTAGGGCTCATTGTTGGAAATATGCCCTAGAGGCAATAATAAATTGGTTATTATTATATTTCCTTGTTCATGATAATCGTTTATTATCCATGCTAGAATTGTATTGATAGGAAACTCAGATACATGTGTGGATACATAGACAACACCATGTCCCTAGTAAGCCTCTAGTTGACTAGCTCGTTGATCAATAGATGGTTACGGTTTCTTGACCATGGACATTGGATGTCGTTGATAACGGGATCACATCATTAGGAGAATGATGTGATGGACAAGACCCAATCCTAAGCCTAGCACAAGATCATGTAGTTCGTTTGCTAAGAGCTTTTCTAATGTCAAGTATCATTTCCTTAGACCATGAGATTGTGCAACTCCCGGATACCGTAGGAATGCTTTGGGTGTACCAAACGTCACAACGTAACTGGGTGGCTATAAAGGTGCACTACAGGTATCTCCGAAAGTGTCTGTAGGGTTGGCACGAATCGAGACTGGGATTTGTCACTCCGTGTAAACGGAGAGGTATCTCTGGGCCCACTCGGTAGGACATCATCATAATGTGCACAATGTGACCAAGGAGTTGATCACGGGATGATGTGTTACGGAACGAGTAAAGAGACTTGCCGGTAACGAGATTGAACAAGGTATCGGGATACCGACGATCGAATCTCGGTCAAGTAACATACCGATAGACAAAGGGAATTGTATACGGGATTGATTGAATCCTTGATATCGTGGTTCATCCGATGAGATCATCGAGGAGCATGTGGGAGCCAACATGGATATCCAGATCCCGCTGTTGGTTATTGACCGGAGAGTCGTCTCGGTCATGTCTGCGTGTCTCCCGAACCCGTAGGGTCTACACACTTAAGGTTCGGTGACGCTAGGGTTGTAGAGATATTAGTATGCGGTAACCCGAAAGTTGTTCGGAGTCCCGGATGAGATCCCGGACGTCACGAGGAGTTCCGGAATGGTCCGGAGGTAAAGATTTATATATGGGAAGTCTTATTTTGGTCGCCGGAAAAGTTTCGCACTTTATCGGTATTGTACCGGGAGTGCCGAAAGGGGTCCGGGGGTCCACCAAGGGGTCCACCAGCCCCGGGGGGGGGCACATGGGCTGTGGGGGGTGCGCCTTGGCCTATATGGGCCAAGGGAACCAGCCCCAAGAGGCCCATGCGCCAAGAGATAAGATAAGCGGAGAGTCCTAAAGGGAGAAGGCACCTCCGAGGTGCCTTGGGGAGGAAGGACTCCTCCCTGGCCGCACCCTTCCTTGGAGGAAGGGCCAAGGCTGCGCCCCCCCCCTCTCCCTTGGCCCTATATATAGTGGGGGGGGAGGGAGGGCAGCAGCAATCCAAGCCCTGGCGCCTCCCTCTCCCTCCCGTGACACATCTCCCTCCTCCCGCAGCGCTTGGCGAAGCCCTGTTGGAATCCCGCTACTTCCACCACCACGCCGTCGTGTTGCTGGATCTCCATCAACCTCTCCTTCCCCCTTGCTGGATCAAGAAGGAGGAGACGTCCCCGCTCCGTACGTGTGTTGAACGCGGAGGTGCCGTCCGTTCGGCGCTAGGATCATCGGTGATTTGGATCACGACGAGTACGACTCCATCAACCCCGTTCACTTGAACGCTTTCGCTCGCGATCTACAAGGGTATGTAGATGCACTCCTTCCCTCTCGTTGCTAGTAAACTCCATAGATTGATCTTGGTGATGCGTAGAAAATTTTGAATTTCTGCTACGTTACCCAACAGTGGCATCATGAGCTAGGTCTATGCGTAGTTTCTATGCACGAGTAGAACACAAAGTAGTTGTGGGCGTCGATTTTGTCAATTTACTTGCCGTTACTAGTCTTATCTTGATTCGGCGGCATCGTGGGATGAAGCGGCCCGGACCGACCTTACACGTACTCTTACGTGAGACAGGTTCCACTGACTGACATGCACTAGTTGCATAAGGTGGCTAGCGGGTGTCTGTCTCTCCCACTTTAGTTGGATCGGATTCGATGAAAAGGGTCCTTATGAAGGGTAAATATAAATTGGCATATCACGTTGTGGTTTTACGTAGGTAAGAAACGTTCTTGCTAGAAACCTATACAAGCCACGTAAAAACTTGCAACAACAATTAGAGGACGTCTAACTTGTTTTTGCAGCATGTGCTATGTGATGTGATATGGCCAGAAGATGTGATGAATGATATATGTGATGTATGAGATTGATCATATTCTTGTAATAGGAATCACGACTTGCAAGTCGATGAGCATGACAACCGGTAGGAGCCATAGGAGTTGTCTTTATTTTTGTATGACCTACGTGTCATTGAATAACGCCATGTAAATTACTTTACTTTATTGCTAAGCGTGTTAGCCATAGAAGTAGAAGTAATCGTTGGCGTGACAACTTCATGAAGACACAATGATGGAGATCATGATGATGGAGATCATGGTGTCATGCCGGTGACAAAGATGATCATGGTGCCCCGAAGATGGAGATCAAAGGAGCAAAATGATATTGGCCATATCATGTCACTATTTGATTGCATGTGATGTTTATCATGTTATGCATCTTATTTGCTTAGAACGACGGTAGTAAGTAAGATGATCCCTTATAATAATTTCAAGAAAGTGTTCCCCCTAACTGTGCACCGTTGCGAAGGTTCGTTGTTTTGAAGCACCACGTGATGATCGGGTGTGATAGATTCTAACGTTCGAATACAACGGGTGTTGACGAGCCTAGCATGTACAGACATGGCCTCGGAACACATGCGAAACACTTAGGTTGACTTGACGAGCCTAGCATGTACAGACATGGCATCGGAACACAAGAGATCGAAAGGTCGAACATGAGTCGTATAGTAGATGCGATCAACATGGAGATGTTCACCGATGATGACTAGTCTGTCTCACGTGATGATCGGACACGGCCTAGTTTGACTCGGATCATGTATCACTTAGATGACTAGAGGGATGTCTATCTGAGTGGGAGTTCATTAATCAGATGAACTTAATTGTCATGAACATAGTCAAAAGGTCTTTGCAAATTATGTCATAGCTTACGCTTTAGTTCTACTGTTTAAGATATGTTCCTAGAGAAAATTTAGTTGAAAGTTAATAGTAGCAATTATGCGGACTGGGTCCGTAAACTGAGGATTGTCCTCATTGCTGCATAGAAGGCTTATGTCCTTAATGCACCGCTCGGTGTGCTGAACCTCAGCATCGTCTGTAGATGTTGCGAAACATCTGACATACATGTTTTGATGACTACGTGATAGTTCAGTTCGTAATGCTAACGGTTTAGAATTGTGGCACCAAAGACGTTTTTGAAACGTCGCAGAACATATGAGATGTTCCGAAGACTGAAATTGGGATTTCAGACTAGTGCCCACGTCAAGAGGTATGAGACCTCTGACAAGTTTCTTAAGCCTGCAGACTAAGGGAGAAAAGCTCAATCGTTGAGCATGTGCTCGGATTGTCTGAGTATCACAATCGCTTGAATCGAGTGGGAGTTAATCTCCCAGATGAGATAGTGATGGTTCTCCATAGTCACTGCCACCAAGCTAGTAGAGCTTCGTGATGAACTATAACATATCAGGGATAGACATGATGATCCTTGAGCAACTCGCGATGTTTGACACCGCGAAAGTAGAAATCAAGAAGGAGCATCAATTGTTGATGGTTAGTAAAACCACTAGTTTCTAGAAGGGCAAGGGCAGGAAGGGATACTTCATGAAACGGCAAATCAGTTACTGCTCTAGTGAAGAAACCCAAGGTTGAACCCAAACCCGAGACTAAGTGCTTCTGTAATGAGGGGAACGGTGACTGAAGCGGAACTACCCTAGATACTTGGTAGATGAGAAGGCAGGCAAGGTCGACAGAAGTATATTGGATATACATTATATGAATGTGTGCTTTACTAGTACTCCGAGCAGCACCAGGGTATTAGATACCGGTTCGGTTGCTAAGTGTTAGTAACTCGAAACAAAATCTGCGGAATAAATGGAGACTAGCTAAAAGTGAGATGACGATGTGTGTTGGAAGTGTTTCCAAGGTTGATGTGATCAAGCATCGCATGCTCCCTCTACCATCGAGATTTGGTGTTTGCGTTGAGCATAAACATGATTGGATTATGTTTATCGCAATACGGTTATTCATTTAAGGAGAATAATGGTTACTCTGTTTATTTGAATAATACCTTCAATGGTCTTGCACCTAAAGTGAATCTCGATCGCAGTGATACACATGTTCGTGCCAAAAGATATAAAATAGTAATGATAGTACCACATACTTGTGGCACTGCCATTTGAGTCATATTGGTATAGAACGCATGAAGAAGCTCCATGTCGATGGATCTTTAGACTCAGTCGTTTTTGAAAAGATTGAGACATGCGAACCATGTCTATTGGTATATATGCATGAAGAAACTCCATGCAGATGGATCGTTTGGACTCACTTGATTTTGAATCACTTGAGACATGCAAATCATACCACATGGGCAAGATGACTGAAAGACCTCGTTTTCAGTAAGATGGAACAAGAGAGCAACTTGTTGGAAGTAATACATTTTGATGTATGCAGTCCAATGAGTGCTGAGGCATGCAGTGGATATCGTTATGTTCTTACTTCATAGATGATTTGAGTAGATGTTGAGTGTATTTACTTGATGAAACACAAGTCTGAATTATTGAAAGGTTCAAGTAATTTCAGAGTGAAGTTGAAGATCGTCATGACAAGAGGATAAAATGTCTATGATATGATCATAGAGATATCTGAGTTACGAGTTTGGCACATAATTAAGACATTGTGGAAAGTGTTTCACAATTAATACCGCCTGGAACACCACAGTGTGATGGTGTGTCTGAACATCATAACTGCACCCTATTGGATATGGTGCATACCATGATGTCTCTTATCGAATTACCACTATCGTTTATGGGTTAGGCATTAGAGACAACCGCATTCACTTTAAAAAGGGCACCACGCAATTCCGTTGAGACGACACCGTTTAGAGAAACCTAAGTTGTCGTTTCTTAAAAGTTTGGGGCTGCGATGCTTATGTGAAAAAGTTTCAGGCTGATAAGCTCGAACCCAAAGCGGATAAATGTGTCTTCATAGAATACCCAAAACAGTTGGGTATACCTCCTATTTCAGATCTGGAAGCAAAAGTAATTGCTTCTAGAAACGAGTCCTTTCTCGAGGAAAAGTTTCTCTCGAAAGAATTGAGTGGGAGGATGGTGGAGACTTGATAAGGTTATTGAACCGTCACTTCAACTAGTGTGTAGCAGGGCACATGAAGTTGTTCCTGTGGCACCTACACCAATTGAAGTGGAAGCTTATGATAGTGATCATGAAACTTCGGATCAAGTCACCACCAAACCTCGTAGGACGACGAGGATGCGTACTACTTCAGAGTAATGCGTAATCCTGTCTTGGAAGTCATGTTGTTGGACAACGATGAACCTATGAGCTGTGGAGAAGCGATGGTGGGCCCAGATTCCGACGAATGGCTCGAGGCCATGAAATCCGAGATAGGATCCATGTATCAGAACAAAGCATGGACTTTGGTGAACTTGCCCGATGATCGGCAAGCCATTGAGATAAATGGATCTTTAAGAAGAAGACGGACGTGGACGGTAATGTTACCGTCTATGAAGCTCGACTTGTGGCAAAGAGTATTTCCACGAGTTCAAGGAGTTGACTACGATGAGATTTTCTCATCCGTAGCGATGCTTAAGTCCGTCGGAATCATGTTAGCATTAGCTGCATTTATAAAATCTGGCAGATGGATGTCAAAACAAGTTTCCTTACCAGTTTTCGTAAGGAAAGGTTGTATGTGATACAATCAGAAGGATTTTGTCGATCCTAAGGATGCTAAAAGGTATGCTAGCTCCAGCGATCCTTCCAAGGACTAGAGCAAGCATCTCGGAGTCGGAATATACGCTTTGATGGAGTGATCAAAGTTTTTGGGTTTATACAAAGTTTGTTAGAAACTTGTATTTACAATAAAGTGAGTGGGAGCACTACAACATTTCTGATAAGTATATGTGAATGACATATTGTTGATCCGAAATGATGTAAAATTTCTGGAAAGCATAAAGGGTTGTTTGAAAGGAGTTTTTCAAAGGAAGACCTGGATAAAAGCTGCTTACATATTGGGCATCAAGATCTATAGAGATAGATCAAGACGCCCGATCATACTTTCAAAGAACGCACACCTTGACATGATTTTGAAAGAGTTCAAAATAGATCAGCAAAGAAGGAGTTCTTGGCTGTGTTACAAGGTGTGAGTATTGAGTAAGACTCAAGACCTGACCACAGCAGAAGAGAGAGGAAGGACGAAGGTCGCCCCCTATGCTTTAGACGTAGGCTCTACAGTATGCTATGCTGTGTACCGCACATGAAGTGTGCCTTGCCATGAGTTGGTCAAGGGGTACAATAGTGATCCGGGAATGGATCACATGACAGCGGTCGAACTTATCCTTGGTATCTAGTGGACTAAGGAAATTTTCTCGATTATGGAGGTGAAAAGGAGTTCGTCGTAAAGGGTTACGTCGATGCGAACTTTGACACTAATCCGGATGACTCTGAGTAGTAAACCGGATTCGTATAGTAGAGCAATTATTTGAAATGGCTCCAAGTAGAGCGTGGTAGCATCCACAAGATGACATAGATATTCGTAAAGCACACACGGATCTGAAAGGTTCAGACCCGTTGACTAATAACCTCTCTCACAAGGATAACATGATCAAACCAGAACTCATTGAGTGTTAATCACATAGTGATGTGAACTAGATTGTTGACTCTAGTAAACTCTTTGGATGTTGGTCACATGGTGATGTGACCTGTGAGTGTTAATCACATGGTGATGTGAACTAGATTATTGACTCTAGTGCAAGTGGGAGACTGTTGGAAATATGCCCTAGAGGCAATAATAAATTGGTTATTATTATATTTCCTTGTTCATGATAATCGTTTATTATCCATGCTAGAATTGTATTGATAGGAAACTCAGATACATGTGTGGATACATAGACAACACCATGTCCCTAGTAAGCCTCTAGTTGACTAGCTCGTTGATCAATAGATGGTTACGGTTTCCTGACCATGGACATTGGATGTCGTTGATAACGGGATCACATCATTAGGAGAATGATGTGATGGACAAGACCCAATCCTAAGCCTAGCACAAGATCGTGTAGTTCATTTGCTAAGAGCTTTTCTAATGTCAAGTATCATTTCCTTAGACCATGAGATTGTGCAACTCCCGGATACCGTAGGAATGCTTTGGGTGTACCAAACGTCACAACGTAACTGGGTGGCTATAAAGGTGCACTACAGGTATCTCCGAAAGTGTCTGTTGGGTTGGCACGAATCGAGACTGGGATTTGTCACTCCGTGTAAACGGAGAGGTATCTCTGGGCCCACTCGGTAGGACATCATCATAATGTGCACAATGTGACCAAGGAGTTGATCACGGGATGATGTGTTACGGAACGAGTAAAGAGACTTGCCGGTAACGAGATTGAACAAGGTATTGGGATACCGACGATCGAATCTCGGGCAAGTAACATACCGATAGACAAAGGGAATTGTATACGGGATTGATTGAATCCTCGATATCGTGGTTCATCCGATGAGATCATCGAGGAGCATGTGGGAGCCAACATGGGTATCCAGATCCCGCTGTTGGTTATTGACCGGAGAGTCGTCTCGGTCATGTCTGCGTGTCTCCCGAACCCGTAGGGTCTACACACTTAAGGTTCGGTGACGCTAGGGTTGTAGAGATATTAGTATGCGGTAACCCGAAAGTTTTTCGGAGTCCCGGATGAGATCCCGGACGTCACAAGGAGTTCCGGAATGGTCCGGAGGTAAAGATTTATATATGGGAAGTCTTATTTTGGTCGCCGGAAAAGTTTCGCACTTTATCGGTATTGTACCGGGAGTGCCGAAAGGGGTCCGGGGGTCCACCAAGGGGTCCACCAGCCCCGGGGGGGCCACATGGGCTGTGGGGGGTCCGCCTTGGCCTATATGGGCCAAGGGAACCAGCCCCAAGAGGCCCATGCGCCAAGAGATAAGATAAACGGAGAGTCCTAAAGGGGGAAGGCACCTCCGAGGTGCCTTGGGGAGGAAGGACTCCTCCCTGGCCGCACCCTTCCTTGGAGGAAGGGCCAAGGCTGCGCCCCCCCCTCTCCCTTGGCCCTATATATAGTGGGGGGGAGGGAGGGCAGCAGCAATCCAAGCCCTGGCGCCTCCCTCTCCCTCCCGTGACACATCTCCCTCCTCCCGCAGCGCTTGGCGAAGCCCTGTTGGAATCCCGCTACTTCCACCACCACGCCGTCGTGCTGCTGGATCTCCATCAACCTCTCCTTCCCCCTTGCTGGATCAAGAAGGAGGAGACGTCCCCGCTCCGTACGTGTGTTGAACGCGGAGGTGCCGTCCGTTCGGCGCTAGGATCATCGGTGATTTGGATCACGACGAGTACGACTCCATCAACCCCGTTCACTTGAACGCTTCCGCTCGCGATCTACAAGGGTATGTAGATGCACTCCTTCCCTCTCGTTGCTAGTAAACTCCATAGATTGATCTTGGTGATGCGTAGAAAATTTTGAATTTCTGCTACGTTACCCAACACTCATAGCATGACACGGGGAGGACACTTGGCGGTTCAAGTCAATATCAAGCCGCGGACCTTGCCCCTCCGTAGCAAACAATTCAAGTGACATGTCTCCCGAGGCCGCAACTTTACCCTTGTATATCCCCCAATGCAACTCGGAGATGATATGCATATTCTTTAGTCGACATTTTGTTCCCACCCCAACATCATACCTTCCTATTAATTCAACTTTATCATTGGGGTCCATCCAATTCAACTTATCTCTTACTTTAATAACAACCTCATCATAACTAGGACTTGTGTCGAATACCACCACTTCCTCGTTGTCACTTGCAGTTTTGGTCACAAATGACGCTTTGTCCAAATAATGAACATTAACAAGTCTATCATCCATCTAAAAGGGACAACAAACAAGATGAATAAATGACAATTATAATGCATAGTTGCAAAAACTATGCAACTCTAATGAAGCAATGACAACTATATATTCCTAATGAGTTGTATCAAAAACAAATTAAAACATATGTACTAAATAAATCATGTCATTTGCTTAACACATAACCTAACCCTAACCATCATATTTATCAAATCCATCATTTGTACCCACAAAATGCATATCCCATTACTACTACCACAACTAGATATTAATTAAAAGCCATCCAATACCAAAGGATTTGAATAAATCTAGAAACTAAGGTGCCACCTAGGGTTACATAATGCCACTAAAATAACAAGAAATTACCAACAAAATTTAGGGATCCGGGGGAAACAACAAGGGAGAGAAAGATCCACGGAGGAAAATCAAATTTGGAGCGGGATTTGGGTGAGCCTTGAGGTGGGAGAGAGAGGGGGGGAGCTTTCCTTTGTTCTTCTTTCTCGGGGTGGAAGATTGGGATTGGGAGAGTGTGTGGGGTGGGCCCCACACACTTTCCCCGTGACCACTTATCTCTCAGGGGGGTAGAGGCCAAGGTTCCCGGCGTCTAGGGTCGGGGTCGACAATTGCCACGTCGGACGGTCAAACTGCTGACCAGGAAGGTGGGCCAGGCCTAAACGCCACGGTCTGTGGCGTCTTCAGTGCAAGCAGAACACCACGAATGTTGGCGTCTCGGTTTGAGTCACATCCGAAAAAAGTTTCAAACACGGGTCAAATCGTGCTAAACTTTAAGACATGGGTCAGAACAGTGAAAAAGTCCTAAACTGAGCTGATCTCTCGTCTACCACTCTGACGAAAGAGGAGTGAAGAGTAGTAGTACTACTAAGTATAGTACTACTACACGTGCACGGTTGGTCGCGTCGCCTGACACCGCATATCGCGAACCAAATTGGGGACATGACATGGTACGTGTGGGGGACATGACATGTCTCATCCCAAGGCCGAGGCATATAGTAGTCCTAGGGGTGAGCAAAATGATATCTTGTACATATACTCCGCGAGATGCCATCTCCAAAAACCGTACGGGGGATTCGCATGCATGGTTGCGGATTAATATATGTGCTCCCAATGTGGCAGTGTCCGGCTCTCGTCTCCGGTCGATCGGACCTCCACGTACGTGCTGAGCCGGTGTTTCGCCCCCGTAAGCTCCGCCGCCAGTGGCAGCAGCAGCACGTACGAAGAGCTTAAAATATTTGGGCGCGTGGAGCGCGTGGAGCGCGAGCCGGCCGGCGCACGTCGCCCGCGGGAGGTGGCAGCAGCGGTGATCGCGGGAGATCGATCTGCATGAGCAGGAGCTTCGCGGCGCAAGGGACGACGGCTCCGTGCGCAGATGGCGCGGCTGGGTAGCTCCGCTCCCACATGCATCATGGAGAGGATATTAGATTATACCAATACTTAGATGCTCCCATGATATTAATTCGAAAAAAATTAAATTTAAATATTCTAAAAAATTCCGAAAATAATCATGGACGTTCGCAATATATATGTCTACAAAACCTAAAAAATTCATATCCAAATTCGATATACACATAAATCTTTAAAGCTCTTTGGTTTATAGAAATATATTTCTTTTTTATTTCTATGTAACATAGGAATCAATCTTTTTTTACCCGCAAAAAAAAGGAATCAATCTTTTTTGTGGGGAATAGGAATATATTAGCCATTTAGCTTAGTCCCAATAAAAATGTCCGTATCATGTGAATTAAATGATATCTCTTGCTCTACAGAAATGGAGACACATATCATCTCACTTCCTATGATTTTTCCATTCCTATGATATTTTTATCCTATAAACCAAAGAAGACCTGTTTTTTCTTGACAATTTTCATTCATCAAGTGGAAAATTCATCAAAGAAATAAAGAGAAATTGAGTGCAGCAAACAAGTAGTACAGCCAGCCAAGAACTTTACAAACGTACTCCACACGTACCATGCCATGAGCCCAATTTGGCTCGTGATATGCGGTGTCAGGCGACGCCACCTACCGTGTACGTGTGGAGTAGATACAATGAAGGAGAGGGGTTTCAGGGGGAAGAAAAAAAAAAGAAATACTACTCTAGTGTGCCAGCAATCTCGCGCTCTTGATTCCAGATTGCAAGTTCCGATGAAGTCACTCAACTTGCATTGAAAATCCAGCTGTTTCTCTTCTTAGGCTGGTTGTAATGGAGAGTATCATATACTAGTACCATGCATATGATAGTAGTGTATAATACTACCTCCCTAATGTATAGTATCATACTCCCTCCGTCTTAAAATTCTTGTCTTAGATTTGTCTAAATATAGATGTATCAAGTCACGTTTTAGTATTAGGTACATCCGTATCTAGATAAATTTAAGACAAGAGTTTTGGGACGGAGGGAGTATATTAGTATCATGTAGTACTTTATTTATTGTCATGTATGACACATATTAGTATAACATTTATTATGATACGGTATCATGATATGACTCAACACTCTTTTTCTCATTTAATTCTATAACACCTCATCAAATTATCTAGTTGGCACGCATGATATTAGCTATGATACTACCATTACAACCAGCCTTACAAGTCTGCCACCAAATGAGCATGCAAAGAGCCGACAAGTCTTTGCGGCGATGCAATGGGATGTTGTCAACAGTATGGAGCCACCATTGGAGAAGGGAATTAATTAGTGTCCTACCCCGGCCGAAGGTCGAATCGATAATTTCACAACGCTAATG
Organism: Triticum aestivum; assembly: GCF_018294505.1. Taxonomy (NCBI): domain Eukaryota; kingdom Viridiplantae; phylum Streptophyta; class Magnoliopsida; order Poales; family Poaceae; genus Triticum; species Triticum aestivum. Next base: position 540,618,060 of record NC_057808.1, on the reverse strand, counting down.
AAAATGTTCCTGTTGCAGGAAAAACCCTGTGCAAAACAGGCAACTTGGATTGCTTGTCATTGTCATTAAGATTGGGAAAAAGCAGTTGAATTACAAGGTGTACTGCAACCATATGTACCATGTACATCCACGACAACACTTGGTACAAATTATGTTCTCTCGCTATGATCTACCCCTCGCCACCTAAAGCGTCTCCCAAAGTCAGAATTCCTCCATCGCCTTTGCTTGCCCTGAGATTGGCTGAAGCAACATTTTTGTTGAAGAACCTCATGTTTCTTTCCAGCCAATAATCAGCCCGCTAGCTTCTTGGCTTTTCGAGCTGGTATCCAATCCAAAGATGAGCACCACCAGGCTCTAATAGCATCATTGACCGTAGGGGTGAGGTGAAAAAAATTCCCATCTGACTTAGGATAATGAAACATACCTCCCTTGAAATAGGGCGAGTGATCATGAGGTGATCAATCGTTAACCCCTCCTCTCGTCTCGGGCAGCTGGTCACAAAGGGGGCCTTTGGCGGGTCTCGGTAACCCCTCCTCTCAAGAGTGTCTACAGTCCAACACCTGTAGTGAAGGACGAGCCAAGTAAAAAATTTTTTTGGTGAAGCAATATTCTTTTTTTGGGTCAATTTGAGATTGCTTTTACCACGCTTGCCGCGTGGTAATATTCTTTTCTTTTACTTGGCTCGATGCATTTAATCAGCTTGTACCATTAGACGTAAGTCGCCATCAAAATGCATCGTTGTCCTCTGATAGGGGAGGGTCCTTAGAGATCTGCCATAGTTGGAGATATTCAGCTAGCATATGCACAGAAGGGGTACACAGAGGTCCGAAATCCATGTGTTATAATGGCAAGCCTCCGCCACCGATCGAGATTTGGCACCCGCTGGAAAAGCGGATGTTATGTGTTGTGTTGTACTCCCTCCTTTTTATAATGTAGTGCGTATAGATTTTTTAAAAGTTAAACTTTGATCAAATTTATAAATAAAACTATTTATATCTGCAATATGAAATATATAAAATATGAAAATACATTTTTAACGAATCCTATGATATGTGTTTGGCATTCTAAATGTATTTTTTTCTCTATAAACTTAGTCAAAGTTTGTGATGCTTGACTTTAAAAAAAAATCTATAGCACTACATTATAGAACGGAGTGAGTATTACTTTTCAAGCTTATCAACACGTGAAGTGTAAAACAGACGGGATGGACGTCACAAGAAAGATTTTTCTTTTTGTGTGTGTGTGTGTGACGATGGTCACTCCAGAATCCAGACATCCCCCACGTGCCTCTGACTGTAGCATTTTTCATGCACACATCAGTGTATGCATTTGTGTCCCGATAATCAGCCCATGCCATGCATCAGGAATTCAGGATGCATGCTTGTAGTAGTGCAACTTGTTGAGATCTTTTCCTGAGATCCCCTAAATAATCAAGTCGATCGGGCACTGTCCACCGTGCTCTGCTCACACCACCCATCTCGTGCATGTGATGTGCATCTATAAATAGCCACCCGGTTGGTCTTGGAGCTCTCACGCACACACCCTCCCTCCATCCCTCTCATATATTGTCCTTAGCCACGCACAGCACCAGAGCACGTGCGTGCTCCCTTTTCGATTCGAACCAAGATGTTGAGCGCTGGCGGCATGGTGCCCGGGGCAGGGGGGCTCAAGGGCTCCTTGGTCCTCATCCCTAAGAAGGCGCTCGATTTCCACGACTTCCATGGCACCGCCATGGACGGCGGCACCGACACGGAGCTCTTCGGCGGCAGAGTCACCTGCCAGCTCATCAGCTCCACCCTTCGCGGCCGCGGTGAGCACTCACCACTCCCTTTAACCCTCCCCACAGCCAGAGTGCACGCGCGCACTTTTTTCATTTCAAAGTAATCCCTCGGGCTCATTATTATAAGAAGTTCTAACATTTTTCTTATTCAGATGAATATGTCCGTATATAGTTTATATTGAGAACATCTTATATCTGTACGGTGGTGTGGTGCAGCTGCAGGCAAGGCGAGCCGCGGGGAGGTGGGCGAGGAGGCAAACCTGGAGCCGTCTCTCCTCCTGAAGAAGAGCCTGCTGAGCGTCCCGACGGGCGAGGAGACGTTCGAGGTGACCTTCAACTGGTCCATGGAGTTGGGCGTGCCGGGCGCCATCATCGTCAAGAACAACAGCGACACCGAGTTCTACCTCAAGACCATCACCCTCGACGACGTGCCCGGCCACGGCGGCGCCGTCGTCTTCGTCGCCAACTCTTGGGTCTACCCGCAGGCCAAGTACAGCTACAACCGCGTATTCTTCGCCAACGACGTGAGTACTCCATGCATGCATGGTCTCCCATGGATTTTGCTTGCTTTGCTATATATATAGCTCATTGTCTAACCAAGAGCTGGCCCGGTCCGTTGTGCACGTACGCACGCAGACGTACCTGCCGCACCAGATGCCGGCCGCGCTCAAGCCGTACCGCGACGACGAGCTCCGGAACCTGAGGGGCGACGACAAGCAGCAGGAGGGGCCCTACGAGGAGCACGACCGCGTCTACCGCTACGACGTCTACAACGACCTCGGCGACGCCCGCGACGTCCTCGGTGGCTCCAAGCACCTCCCCTACCCGCGCCGCGGCCGAACCGGCCGGAAGCCCTCGCCCAACAGTGCGTCTCCCTTCCTTTCTTTCTCCCCGTAACTATATGGGTATTCACCGACGTGTAATTGATCTGACGACCGACCCGCATATATGGCATGTCGATCATGGTGCAGAGCCCGACCACGAGAGCTGGGGGGAGACCGTCTACGTTCCACGTGACGAGCAGTTCGGGCACCTCAAGGCTGACGACTTTCGGGACAACACCATCACGGCGCTGGTGGGCACCATCATGCCGATCATCTGCACGCTGCTCGACGACACCAAGGGCGAGTTCGACACCTTCGGTGACATCCTCAAGCTCTACACGGACGGCATCGAGGTGCGCAACATCCCGGTCCTCGAGGAGGAGGGCAACATCCCGGCCCAGCTCCAGCTCCAGCTCGTCAAGGACCTCATCACCCCCATGGCCCTAGACGATTGCTTATACAAGCTCAAGCTCCCCAGGCCGCACATCATCAACGGTACCTACTAACTATACTATATATACTCCTTCTACACACTACATATACCTAAAAAAAAACTCGTTATTACTACTCAAGTACTAGTATTTAGCTAGAAAATTAATTAATGGTTAATTAAACCGGATATATATGCACTTATTCCATTATTCTGGAATGCTAATTGGGATCGCAAAGAGGACGAGAAAGCATGGATGACCGATGATGAGTTCGCGAGGGAGATGCTGGCCGGCGTCAACCCCTTGATGATCAAACGCCTCACCGTGAGTCAACTTAACAATCAATCAGTCCATCCATCCATCCATGATCCATCTATATATATATGTACTCAACCGCGTGCGTGCGTGCGTGCGTGCAGGAGTTCCCTCCCAAGAGCACTCTGGATCCTAGCAAGTACGGCGACCACACCAGCACCATCACCGAGGCGCACATCGGCGAGCGACTCGAGGGCCTCACCGTGCACCAGGCGCTCACCAGCAACAGGCTCTACATCGTGGACCAGCACGACAACCTGATGCCGTTCCTCATCAACATCAACAAGCTCGAGGGCAGCTTCGTGTACGCGACCAGGACCCTGCTCTTCCTGCGAGGGAACGGCACACTCGCGCCGGTCGCCATCGAGCTCAGCTCGCCCCGGCTACAGGGTGACCTGACCACCGCGGAGAGCACCGTGTACACGCCTGAGGACACCGGCGTCGAGGGCTGGATATGGCAGCTCGCCAAGGCCTACGTCGCCGTGAACGACTACGGCTGGCATCAGCTCATCAGCCACTGGCTCAACACGCACGCGGTGATGGAGCCCTTTGTCATCGCGACTAACAGGCAGCTCAGCGTGACCCACCCGGTGCACAAGCTCCTGCACCCGCACTACCGCGACACCATGAACATTAACGCCAAGGCCCGGGGCTTGCTCATCAGCGCCAACGGCGTCATCGAGATGACAGTGTTCCCGGGCAAGCACGCTATGCCCATGTCTTCCATGGTCTACAAGAACTGGAACTTCACCGAACAAGCTCTGCCCGACGATCTAATCAAGAGGTTCGATTATTAATTTCCGATGACCGGTCGTCAATGTCGACTGATGTGGACCGTGGTAGTAATGATCTTGTTAATGCAGGGGCATGGCAGTGGAGGACCCATCGAGCCCGCACAAGGTGCGGCTGCTGATCGAAGATTACCCGTACGCCGCGGACGGGCTCGCCGTCTGGCATGCGATTGAGCAGTGGGTAGCAGACTACCTGAGCATCTACTACCCCAACGATAGCGTGCTGCAGGGCGACGTGGAGCTACAAGCATGGTGGAAGGAGGTGCGGGAGGTCGGGCACGGCGACCTCAAGGATGCGGCGTGGTGGCCCAAGATGCAGACAGTGGCGGAGCTGATCAAGGCCTGCGCCACCATCATCTGGATAGGGTCGGCGCTCCACGCGGCCGTCAATTTCGGGCAGTACGCGTACTCAGGCTACCACCCCAACAAGCCGTCCATGAGCCGCCGACCGATGCCGGTGCCGGGCAGCACGGAGTACGCGGAGCTGAGGGACAACCCGGAGCTGGCGTTCATCCACACCATCACCAGCCTGTTCCAGGCCCTGGTGGGCATCTCGCTGATGGAGATCCTCTCCAAGCACTCCTCCGACGAGGTGTACCTGGGTCAGCATGACACGCCGGCCTGGACGTCAGACGCCAAGGCACTCGAGGCGTTCAAGCGGTTCGGGGCCAGACTGGTGGGCATTGAAAAGCAGGTGGACGACAGGAACAAAGATTCGCGGCTGAAGAACCGCATCGGGCCGGCCAAATTCCCATACATGCTGCTCTTCCCCAACACCTCCGACCACACGGGCGAGGCCGTGGGGCTCTCGGCCAAGGGCATCCCAAACAGCATCTCCATCTGAGGAGGTCCATCTCTGCTTGCACCGGAACTAGTGTGGGAGTTCTGCCAGTGCATGCTTGCCATGACCTCAATAAGGCAATAATGCGTGCACGACGGATCCGATCGACATGCGGAAGCGCAGCTGGCTACTGCTTACTGGTTAATGCATCGTCGTTTAGAGAAAATTGCCCTTCTTTTTCCCAATAATAAGATCTATGTTGCGATGCTCTGTTTGTCAAAATATAGTCCAACCCTCCGGTATTGTTATAGTCTTCGGCTTGGGCGTTTTAAGCTCCTATATGTTACCTCTATTTTTTTGGTCCAAGTTCAAGTTTTCCAAATAGTATCCGACCTTTTTTAATAAAAAAAATGAGATACTTCTTTGATATCATTTGACTGAAACTCGACAAAAACTAATGTCTTGCTACAGACAAGAAAACAAAGAAAATAAAACATAAGCCGGCGATACTACATATGACATCAAACATTAAGTTCCCTTAGTGAGCTTGAAATCTGATAAATAAATACTCAGATGCTAATTTCCTTTGGAGTGATCCTCCTGGGGGTCAGAAAAATCATCTTGCTAACTGGCCATCTCTTGGTATGAAAAAAGAGTTTGGTGGTTCAGGGGGTGCCTAACCTTCAGGACTTAAAATGTTTGTCTGATGGGATCATTCATTAAGAGGTTTATTCAGGTTGAAGTTTCTCTTTGGGGCTAAATATAGTACCAGAGATCCCAACATTCTGTGTTGTCATGATGCCCAGCGTTCCAAATTTTGGAAAGGAATTATGCGGGCATCTAAGGCTGTTATATTAGGTTATCAATGAAAAGCGGGTAACAGGAAGCAAGTGAGATTTTCGGAAGATGTTTGGTTTGGTAACTCTCCCATGGCAACTCAGTTATGCGATTTATATTTCCTAGTTAAGAAACATGGTAAGGTTGTACCTCATGTCTGGGATGGTTGTCAAATCAAATGCATTTTTTAGAAGAAACTATAATGTTGAACTGATGGAACAGTAGTATGTATGAGCTGGAGGCGTTGGTCCAATCTGTTACTTTGGTAGATGAGGAGGACACTTTGTTATGGAAATATGAATCTAATGGTGCCTACTCATCTAGATCCTTGTAGGCTGTTATTAACTTTCGAGGTGTTCAACCAATTTTTCCGCATGCGGTTTGGTCTTTGAAAGTTCCACCCAGGATACAGTTCTTGTGGTTGTTGTCTCAGAATAAGACAATGACCAGGGATAATTTGAGAAAAAGGGATATCTAAACCTTAGGAATGTGAACATTGCAAAGAAATGGAATCGATGTTTCACTTATTATGAATGGGGTGGGATAGAAGGCCTTCGTAAGAGGCTTGAATGATCAAGCATTTTAGAACATCCGCGACTAGGATATAATAAGGAGAGAGCGGGTCGCCCTGCCGCAAACCCCTGCGGCACTTGAACCAAGGCCCTGGTTTACCATTTAGGAGGATGGCAGAGTTGCTAGACCAGTTTAGATTGTCCACCCAGTTACGCCAGAGAGGAGGAAATGCTTTAGCGCGCATGATCGAAGACACGGCGTCCCAAGACACCGAGTCAAACGCTTTGTGGAAGTCAAGTTTGAAAACAATGGCGGGTAATTTTCATTTGTAGCAAGTTTGGACAATGTTTGTGGCGTGTATGAAGTTTTCCGCAATACCACGGCCCTTAATAAACCCTGTTTGGTCGTGGTAGATTAGTTGGTGGATCAAAGGCTGGGAACGGTTGGTGGATGAGTTGTACTCCCTTCGTTCCTAAATATAAGTCTTTTTAGAGGTTTCAAATGGATTACAACATACGGATGCATATAGACATATTTTAGAGTGTAGATTCACTCATATTGCTCCGTATGTAGTCCCTTGTTGGAATCTCGAAAAAGACTTATATTTGGGAACGGAGGGAGTAGAATCCTTTCTCGGTGTGCTTGCTTGACCAAGTAAACAAAAAGAAGCATATGCAACAGTAATCAAAACAAGCTATTGCCTATGTAATGATCAAATGGCTTTAGTCTGATTCTAATCTAGTTTCATAGATTCAATAAAATTTATTGCCTGGCGGCATGCTCATGAAACAGTTTTAATTTACCAGACAGACAAAGACCAACTGAATAAGCATGGATGCACAAACATGTGTCAGAACTGGTCCAAGTTGTATAATTTCAGCTTTGGGGTGGCATGTGTTGCTTCTGAAGCCAGCTGGACTCAATGCTTGGAGCTTTCAAGAACTTTTTGATTTTGTGGTTTCTTAAGACAGAATAACTCCGGAGTACTCTAAACTGAGTAAAATTGGATTAGGCAGAGTAGTTATTTGCTTGATCCGAAGTTTGACATATACGATAGTGATAGATGTAAGAAGCAGAACAATGCCAAAGCCACAACCTGAAATCAGGAACAAAAAACCAAAGTACACCTACAGATTTGCGTACCTCTATTCTATGGTAGTAACATGCCAGCTTAGCCATCCTCTGCCTTGAGTTATTGCAGCACCATGAATCTGTCAAACAGTAAATTATGAGCACTCAGCCAACATATATGAACATCTAAATCCACATACTGAACATTTATGGCATTTCTAGTAACATATCAAAAGCAAGGAGAGAGAGGTCAGAATACACAAATAAGAGTCCATATTCTGAGATAAGGACAAGTAATAAAAATGGATAGATGGGGCTGGCCAGAATCCCTATAGTTTGCAGAAACTTTTAAAATAAAGTTAAACGTTTTAAGAAACTGCCAGCCAGCCTTCTCAAATACAACTAATCATTAAAGGATGGTTTTAATATTACTACAGGAACATGTATTTCCATTCATAATCTTGGCAACAAGTACCAGTAACAATTTAGAACAGCAAAAAAATGATAACTAGAAACAATCGCAAAAGTACTGCAGTAATATTATTTTGCTCGAAAAGTATGAATTTGCTGCAGTAACAACAACACGTGACATGTAGTCTAGTTTGGTTCCACAAGGTTAATTAAGCATAATCAAGCCATGCACAAGACATCATCATCTCTTGAGCAGCAGAAAATTCTAGCTCAGGACAAGCCCTCATATCTCAGCTGGTCATCCGAACCTCCTTTGGGAGAGAATTATAGAGATTGGACCAAAGCTAGGACAGCAAAGTATACAGTTTTTAAAATGGTACTGTATGCAGATACATATACGATCACCCTTACGGACGCCACGAGAAAATTACCAAACTTGCAAAAGTCAAAATTCTTGACAGAAATCGTGCATATACATTTTATATAAATACAAAGTAGCAACTCTTATCACAAAAATTGCACGTAAATGCTATACTACCCTATGTACATGAGTCATGAGTGATTCTTTTTAGGACATTTTGAAACTTCAAAACACAGTTCTCAGATTTTCTAAACTGTCCAAGCAAGCTTGGGTTCAGCAAATCCTTGTCGAGCACCCAGCCCTTCAGCATACTCAACCATTGTCGATGTGCGTGATATAGAACTTGAAGAAAACAATGCATTAGCAGCCCTATGCCATAATGGATATGATATCTTACTAAAGCCTCATATATACCCAGCATAGCAATTATCTAGCAATGCGCGCTAAGTAGACCCAAATATGAGGGACAGGTGTATGCAGAAAAACAGCCAACTTAAAAGAGAATCCGTTTTTCCCATGAAGGATGTACAAGATTAACTAGCTATGAGACATTTGGAATAGAACCATACTTCTTTCATGTATTTAGGTACAGAAAAACATAGAGAAATGTGTGTTCATGATTTTTAGTAAAAGATCTTATCTAAGAAGGAAAATCTGTGAAATCAAACTGGCAATTATAATACATCAAAAACAACTGCAATGATCATTGTAGCATTGCAGTCTGACCAAGCATATGAACATCTTCATCTCACGACATGGACATTGCAGTTTACTAGTATGTGCACTGTAGGCCAAACATGTGCAACAAATAATGAACTACTCAAGATCTTCCCTGCAGTTTTCTGGAGCTACTGAAGCAGAATAAAACCTTACAAGATCTTCAGGCAGCAATAAATCCCCATATCTGTAGTTCCCCGAACATATAGCTCAAGATTCAGTTTACATCTTATACCCGTCACTCCGTCAGTAACATTGCTTTGCTAAAAGGATAGACATGTCATTATTATCAACTCATTAAAGTTCGAAGGTACTCCTTGTGAGAGATGAATTTAGAGAGTTGGGAAAGCAAACTGTCAAAATGGACAGAAAAAGCTACTGTCTGCAGATGCATTTTCAAGCAAATTAAACAACGGGGCATGTGGTTTCCTACTGCAGCTGCAAGAATCGGAGGTTCATTACAAGATACTCCATTCACCAACTTACGCACACCAACGACATGGGGAAACTATCAAACTTACTGACAAAAGCAAAAAAAAAAGTGAGAAATCAAGCAAGCATCACTGAACCAAAAGGGCTACTGAATAGTAACATAATTCATCACAAGACCCTTGTCGCCTCCAAGCTGAACCAAAAGTGCTACTGAATAGACATAATTCATCACAAGACCCCTGTCGCCTCCAAGCTTGTCATCTTTTTTCTTGATGAGAGTGGCCTTCTAACCTTAGGCATATTCAACCATACCTTGTCAATGTGCCGCGTCACAGGGCATCACCCTTTCTGCAAACATAGATTTGTCGGTGTGATTCCAAAAAGGTGATGCCATGATACTATATAAATTGCCAATTAAGTAAGCACAATTTGTTGTATATATTAGCACCCAAAGTTTGGTCAGGAACATTTGAAATGTAACTTTATATCTGATTAGAGATTCATTGTTTTGTTTGTTCCACAAACTTATATGGAGTATTAATTAACATTTTGTTCCCTAAATCACAAAAAAAAGATATATAGATACAGCTATAGTACCTTGTGGATTGTAGAAACTCATGTATGGAATCAAAGCACGAAATTCCTCGCTCTTCCATATCTCCTTCCATCGCTGTGACTTGACATTCATCTAGTAGATTCCCAGGTCTGTGGTCACGAAAACGGTATCACTGCCCTCAACGGATCCAATCAGTCTAAGTCTTTCCTCGGGATTTTGGATGGGGAGAAGATTCCTGAGATCGATAATTGTACGTTGACGCCATGACCCAGCTCTGTTGAAATCCATTTCTCTGGACCAGATGTAGAGGGTTAACCAATCCACATGTGCAAACCCCAAACTGCTACAATTGATCCCCTATACTTGTGGGTTATCATTTACCAGCGTCAGGAAGTCCGGGAAATCAAACATACTGAGAGTGCACCTGAGATGCTGATTTAGGCCTCCAAGGAACCGGTCGATCTTCCGCTCTTCTGTGGCCACATCGTGGAGAGAATACCGGGCCAGATGGTTGAATTTGTTCAGGTACTCGGCGACGGTCATGCTGCCTTGAGTGAGAGCGGGAAATTCGCGTTGCTTGATCTTCATGACTCCGGTGGGAATATGATATTTGCGGAAATGCTCCTTGAATTTTGTCCAAGTAATTTCCTCGTCGGCAGGACATATTGCTTTGGCATTATCCCACCATATAGCTGTTGGAAATATGCCCTAGAGGCAATAATAAAATGGTTATTATTATATTTCCTTGTTCATGATAATTGTCTATTGTTCATGCTATAATTGTGTTATCCGGAAATGGTGTGTCCGAACGTCGTAATCGCACTCTATTGGATATGGTGCGATCTATGATGTCTCTTACCGATCTACCGCTCTCATTTTGGGGCTATGCTTGAGAGACTGCCGCATTCACTTTAAATAGGGCTCCGTCGAAATCCGTTGAGACGACACCGTATGAATTATGGTTTGGGAAGAAACCTAAGCTGTCGTTTCTAAAAGTTTGGGGATGCGATGCTTATGTCAAGAAACTTCAACCTGAAAAGCTCGAACCCAAGTCGGAAAGATGCGTCTTCATAGGATACCCTAAGGAAACCATTGGGTATACCTTCTACCTCAGATCCGAAGGCAAGATCTTTGTTCCCAAGAACGGGTCCTTTCTGGAGAAAGAGTTTCTCTCGAAAGAAGTAAGTGGGAGGAAAGTGGAACTTGATGAAGTACTACCTCTTGAACCGGAAAGTAGCGCAGCTCAGGAAGATGTTCCTGTGGTGCCTGCACTGACTAGAGAGGAAGCTAATGATGATGATCAAGGTACTTCGGATCAAGTTACTACTGAACTTCGTAGGCCCACGAGGACACGTTCCACACCAGATTGGTATGGCAACCCTGTCCTGGAAATCATGTTGTTAGACAACGGTGAACCTTCGAACTATGAAGAAGCAATGGCGGGCCCAGATTCCAACAAATGGCTTGAAGCCATGCAATCCGAGATAGGATCCATGTATGAAAACGAAGTATGGACTTTGACTGACTTGCCCGATGATCGGCGAGCCATAGAAAATAAATGGATCTTTAAGAAGAAGACAGACGCGGATGGTAATGTGACCATCTATAAGGCTCGACTTGTCGCTAAGGGTTATCGACAAGTTCAAGGGGTTGACTACGATGAGACTTTCTCACCTGTAGCGAAGCTGAAGTCCGTTCGAATCATGTTAGCAATTGCCGCATTCTATGATTATGAGATATGGCAAATGGACGTCAAAACGGCATTCCTTAACGGCTTTCTTAAGGAAGAATTGTATATGATGCAGCCGGAAGGTTTTGTCGATCCTAATAATGCTAACAAGGTATGGAAGCTCCAGCGCTCCATCTATGGGCTGGTGCAAGCATCTCGGAGTTGGAACATTCGATTTGATGAGATGATCAAAGCGTTTGGGTTTACACAGACTTATGGAGAAGCCTGTGTTTACAAGAAAGGGAGTGGGAGCTCTGTAGCATTTCTCATATTATATGTGGATGACATACTGTTGATGGGAAATGATATAGAATTCTTGGGAAGCATAAAGGCCTACTTGAACAAGTGTTTTTCAATGAAGGACCTTGGAGAAGCTGCTTATATATTAGGCATCAAGATCTATAGAGATAGATCAAGACGCCTCATTGGTCTTTCACAAAGTACGTACCTTGACAAGATATTGAAGAAGTTCAATATGGATCAGTCCAAGAAGGGGTTCTTGCCTGTATTGCAAGGTGTGCAATTGAGCACGGCTCAATGCCCGACCACGGCAGAAGATAGAGAAAAGATGAGTGTCGTCCCCTATGCCTCGGCCATAGGGTCTATTATGTATGCCATGCTGTGTACCAGACCTGATGTAAACCTTGCCGTAAGTTTGGTAGGAAGGTACCAAAGTAATCCCGGCATGGAACACTGGACAGCGGTCAAGAATATCCTGAAGTACCTGAAGAGGACTAAGGATATGTTTCTCGTTTATGTAGGTGACGAAGAGCTCGTCGTAAAGGGTTACGTCGATGCTAGCTTCGACACAGATCTGGATGAATCTAAGTCACAAACCGGATACGTGTATATTTTGAATGGTGGGGCAGTAAGCTGGTGCAGTTGCAAGCAAAGCGTTGTGGCAGGATCTACATGTGAAGCGGAATACATGGAGGCCTCAGTGGCAGCACAAGAAGCAATCTGGGCGAAGGAGTTCATTACCGACCTAGGAGTTATTCCCAATGCGTCGGGCCCGATGACACTCTTCTGTGACAACACTAGAGCTATTGACCTTGCCAAGGAGCCCAGGTTTCACAGGAAGACCAGGCATATCAAGCATCGCTTCAACTCCATTCATGAAAATGTTCAAAATGGAGACATATATATTTGTAAAGTACATACGGACCTGAATGTAGCAGATCCGTTGACTAAACCTCTCCCTAGAGCAAAACATGATCAACACCAGAACTCTATGGGTGTTCAATTCATCACAATGTAACTAGATTATTGACTGTAGTGCAAGTGGGAGACTGTTGGAAATATGCCTTAGAGGCAATAATAAAATGGTTATTATTATATTTCCTTGTTCATGATAATTGTCTATTGTTCATGCTATAATTGTGTTATCCGGAAATCGTAATACATGTGTGAATACATAGACCACAACATGTCCCTAGTAAGCCTCTAGTTGACTAGCTCGTTGATCAACAGATAGTCATGGTTTCCTGACTATGGACATTGGATGTCATTGATAACGGGATCACATCATTAGGAGAATGATGTGATGGACAAGACCCAATCCTAAGCATAGCACAAGATCGTGTAGTTCGTTTGCTAGAGCTTTTCCAAATGTCAAGTATCATTTCCTTAGACCATTAGATTGTGCAACTCCCGGATACCATAGGAGTGCTTTGGGTGTGCCAAACGTCACAACGTAACTGGGTGGCTATAAAGGTGCACTACGGGTATCTCCAAAAGTGTCTGTTGGGTTGGCACGAATCGAGACTAGGATTTGTCACTCCGTATGACGGAGAGGTATCTCTGGTCCCACTCGGTAATGCATCATCATAATGAGCTCAATGTGACCAAGTGTTTCGTCATGGGATCATGCATTATGGTACGAGTAAAGTGACTTGCCGGTAACGAGATTGAACAAGGTATTGGGATACCGACGATCGAATCTCGGGCAAGTAACGTACCGATTGACAAAGGGAATTGTATACGGGATTGATTGAATCCTCGACATCGTGGTTCATCCGATGAGATCATCGTGGAACATGTGGGAGCCAACATGGGTATCCAGATCCCGCTGTTGGTTATTGACCGGAGAGTCGTCTCGGTCATGTCTGCATGTCTCCCGAACCCGTAGGGTCTACACACTTAAGGTTCGGTGATGCTAGGGTTGTAGAGATACTAGTATGCGGTAACCCGAAAGTTGTTCGGAGTCCCGGATGAGATCCCGGATGTCACGAGGAGTTCTGGAATGGTCCGGAGGTGAAGAATTATATATAGGAAGTCCAGTCTCGGCCACCGGGACAGTTTCGGGGGTCACCGGTATTGTACCGGGACCACCGGAAGGGTCCCGGGGGTCCACCGGGTGGGGCCACCTATCCCGGAGGGCCCCATGGGCTGAAGTGGGGAAGGGAACCAGCCCCTGGTGGGCTGGTGCGCCCCCCTTGGGCCTCCCCTGCGCCTAGGGTTGGAAACCCTAGGGTAGGGGGGCGCCCCACTTGACTTGGGGGGCAAGTCCCCCCCCTTGGCCGCCGCACCCCCCTTGAGATGGGATCTCTGGGCGCCGGCGCCCCCCCTGGACCCCTATATAAAGAGGGGGAGGGAGGGCAGCCGCACCCAAGCCCCTGGCGCCTCCCTCTCCCTCCCGTGACACCTCTCCCTCTCGCTGAGCTTGGCGAAGCCCTGCCGAGATCCCCGCTACTTCCACCACCACGACATCGTGCTGCTGGATCTCCATCAACCTCTCCCTCCCCTTGCTGGATCAAGAAGGAGGAGACGTCTTCCCCAACCGTACGTGTGTTGAACGCGGAGGTGCCGTCCGTTCGGCGCTCGGTGATCGATGATTTGGATCACGACGAGTACGACTCCATCAACCCCGTTCTCTTGAACGCTTCCGCTCGCGATCTACAAGGGTATGTAGATGCACTCCTTTCCCTCTCGTTGCTAGAAGACTCCATAGATTGTTCTTGGTGATGCGTAGAAATTTTTTAATTTCTGCAACGATCTCCAACAGTGGCATCATGAGCTAGGTCTATGCGTAGTTTCTATGCACGAGTAGAACACAAACTTGTTGTGGGCGTAGATGTTGTCAATTTTCTTGGCACTACTAGTCTTATCTTGTTTCAGCGGCATCGTGGGATGAAGCGGCCCGGACCGACCTTACACGTACGCTTACGTGAGACAGGTTCCACCGACTGACATGCACTCGTTGCATAAGGTGGCTAGCGGGTGTCTGTCTCTCCCACTTTAGTCGGATCGGATTCGATGAAAAGGGTCCTTATGAAGGGTAAATAGAAATTGGCATATCACGTTGTGGTTTTACGTAGGTAAGAAACGTTCTTGCTAGAAACCTATAGAAGCCATGTAAAAAAACATGCAACAGTAATTAGAGGACGTCTAACTTGTTTTTGCAGCATATGCCTTGTGATGTGATATGGCCAAAAGGATGTGATGAATGAAATGTTAGAAATATGCCCTAGAGGCAATAATAAATTGGTTATTATTATATTTCCTTGTTCATGATAATCGTTTATTATCCATGCTAGAATTGTATTGATAGGAAACTCAGATACATGTGTGGATACATAGACAACACCATGTCCCTAGTAAGCCTCTAGTTGACTAGCTCGTTGATCAATAGATGGTTACGGTTTCCTGACCATGGACATTGGATGTCGTTGATAACGGGATCACATCATTAGGAGAATGATGTGATGGACAAGACCCAATCCTAAGCCTAGCACAAGATCGTGTAGTTCGTTTGCTCAGAGCTTTTCTAATGTCAAGTATCATTTCCTTAGACCATGAGATTGTGCAACTCCCGGATACCGTAGGAATGCTTTGGGTGTGCCAAACGTCACAACGTAACTGGGTGGCTATAAAGGTGCACTACGGGTATCTCCGAAAGTGTCTGTTGGGTTGGCACGAATCGAGACTGGGATTTGTCACTCCGTGTAAACGGAGAGGTATCTCTGGGCCCACTCGGTAGGACATCATCATAATGTGCACAATGTGACCAAGGAGTTGATCACGGGATGATGTGAGTTACGGAACGAGTAAAGAGACTTGCCGGTAACGAGATTGAACAAGGTATAGGGATACCGACGATCGAATCTCGGGCAAGTAACATACCGTTAGACAAAGGGAATTGCATACGGGATTGATTGAATCCCCGACATCGTGGTTCATCCGATGAGATCATCGTGGAACATGTGGGAGCCAACATGGGTATCCAGATCCCGCTGTTGGTTATTGACCGGAGAACGTCTCGGTCATGTCTGCATGGTTCCCGAACCCGTAGGGTCTACACGCTTAAGGTTCGATGACGCTAGGGTTATAGGGAAAGTATGTACGTGGTTACCGAATGTTGTTCGGAGTCCCGGATGAGATCCCGGACGTCACGAGGAGTTCCGGAATGGTCCGGAGGTAAAGATTTATATATGGGAAGTCCTGTTTTGGTCACCGGAAAAGTTTCGGGTGAAATCGGTAATGTACCGGGACCACCGGGAGGGTCCCGGGGGTCCACCAAGTGGGGCCACCAGCCCCAGAAGGCTGCGTGGGCCAAGTGTGGGAGGGGACCAGCCCCAGGTGGGCTGGTGCGCCCCCCCCACCAAGGCCCAAGGCGCATGGGAGAGTGGGAGGGGGCAAACCCTAGGTCCAGATGGGCCTTAGGGCCCATCTAGTGGGGCGCCCCCCCTCTCCTCCCCTTGGCCGCCCCCCTTGATGGGATCTAGGGCTGGCCGCCTCCTCTTGGGGGTGGAAACCCTAAGGGGGGCGCAGCCCCCTCCCCCCTATATATAGTTGAGGTTTGGGCTGCCCAAGACACACGAGAACGTCTCTCTTTCGGTGCAGCCCTACCCCTCTCCCTCCTCCTCCTCTCCCGCGGTGCTTGGCGAAGCCCTGCGGGATTGCCACGCTCCTCCACCACCACCACGCCGTCGTGCTGCTGCTGGATGGAGTCTTCCCCAACCTCTCCCTCTCTCCTTGCTGGATCAAGGCGTGGGAGACGTCACCGGGCTGCACGTGTGTTGAACGCGGAGGCACCGTTCTTCGGTGCTTAGATCGGAATCAACCGCGATCTGAATCGCTACGAGTACGACTCCCTCATCCGCGTTCTTGCAACGCTTCCGCATCGCGATCTACAAGGGTATGTAGATGCACTCCCCTTCCCCTCGTTGCTAGATTACTCCATAGATTGATCTTGGTGATGCGTAGAAAATTTTGAATTTCTGCTACGTTCCCCAACAGTGGCATCATGAGCTAGGTCTATGCGTAGTTTCTATGCACGAGTAGAACACAAAGTAGTTGTGGGCGTCGATGTTGCCAATTCTTCTTGCCGCTACTAGTCTTATCTTGTTTCGGCGGCATTGTGGGATGAAGCGGCCCGGACCGACCTTACACGTACGCTTACGTGAGACAGGTTCCACCGACTGACATGCACTAGTTGCATAAGGTGGCTAGCGGGTGTCTGTCTCTCCCACTTTAGTCGGAACGGATTCGATGAAAAGGGTCCTTATGAAGGGTAAATAGAAATTGGCATATCACGTTGTGGTCTTACGTAGGTAAGAAACGTTCTTGCTAGAAACCTATACAAGCCACGTAAAAACTTGCAACAACAATTAGAGGACGTCTAACTTGTTTTTGCAGCATGTGCTATGTGATGTGATATGGCCAGAAGATGTGATGAATGATATATGTGATGTATGAGATTGATCATATTCTTGTAATAGGAATCACGACTTGCATGTCGATGAGTATGACAACCGGCAGGAGCCATAGGAGTTGTCTTTATTTTTTGTATGACCTGCGTGTCATTGAATAACGCCATGTAAATTACTTTACTTTATTGCTAAGCGCGTTAGCCATAGAAGTAGAAGTAATCGTTGGCGTGACAACTTCATGAAGACACAATGATGGAGATCATGATGATGGAGATCATGGTGTCATGCCGGTGACAAAGATGATCATGGTGCCCCGAAGATGGAGATCAAAGGAGCAAAATGATATTGGCCATATCATGTCACTATTTGATTGCATGTGATGTTTATCATGTTATGCATCTTATTTGCTTAGAACGACGGTAGTAAGTAAGATGATCCCTCACTAAAATTTCAAGAGAAGTGTTCCCCCTAACTGTGCACCGTTGCGAAGGTTCGTTGTTTCGAAGCACCACGTGATGATCGGGTGTGATAGATTCTAACGTTCGAATACAACGGGTGTTGACGAGCCTAGCATGTACAGACATGGCCTCGGAACACATGCAAAACACTTAGGTTGACTTGACGAGCCTAGCATGTACAGACATGGCCTCGGAACACAAGAGACCGAAAGGTCGAACATGAGTCGTATAGAGATACGATCAACATGGAGATGTTCACCGATGATGACTAGTCCGTCTCACGTGATGATCGGACACGGCCTAGTTTGACTCGGATCATGTATCACTTAGATGACTAGAGGGATGTCTATCTGAGTGGGAGTTCATAATCAGATGAACTTCATTATCATGAACATAGTCAAAAGGTCTTTGCAAATTATGTCATACGCTTTAGTTCTACTGTTAAGATATGTTCCTAGAGAAAATTTAGTTGAAAGTTGGTAGTAGCAATTATGCGGACTGGGTCCGTAAACTGAGGATTGTCCTCATTGCTGCACAGAAGGCTTATGTCCTTAATGCACCGCTCGGTGTGCTGAACCTCAGCGTCGTCTGTAGATGTTGCGAAACATCTGACATACACGTTTTGATGACTACGTGATAGTTCAGTGGTAATGCTAACGGTTTAGAATTGTGGCACCAAAGACGGTTTTTGAAACGTCGCAGAACATATGAGATGTTCCGAAGACTGAAATTGGGATTTCAGACTAGTGCCCACGTCAAGAGGTATGAGACCTCTGACAAGTTTCTTAAGCCTGCAAACTAAGGGAGAAAAGCTCAATCGTTGAGCATGTGCTCAGATTGTCTGAGTGCCACAATCGCTTGAATCGAGTGGGAGTTAATCTCCCAGATGAGATAGTGATGGTTCTCCATAGTCACTGCCACCAAGCTAGTAGAGCTTCGTGATGAACTATAACATATCAGGGATAGTTATGATGATCCTTGAGCTATTCGCGATGTTTGACACCGCGAGAGTAGAAATCAAGAAGGAGCATCAATTGTTGATGGTTAGTAAAACCACTAGTTCTAGAAGGGCAAGGGCAAAAGGGATACTTCATGAAACAGCAAGTCATTTGCTGCTCTAGTGAAGAATCCCAAGGTTGAACCCAAACCCGAGACTAAGTGCTTCTGTAATGAGGGGAACGGTCACTGAAGCAGTACTACCCTAGATACTTGGTAGATGAGAAGGCAGGCAAGGTCGACAGAAGTATATTGGATATACGTTATATGAATGTGTACTTTACTAGTACTCCTAGCAGCACCAGGGTATTAGATACCGGTTCGGTTGCTAAGTGTTAGTAACTCGAAATAAAAGCTGCGGAATAAACGGAGACTAGCTAAAGGTGAGATGACGATATGTGTTGGAAGTGTTTCCAAGGTTGATGTGATCAAGCATCGCATGCTCCCTCTACCATCGAGATTTGGTGTTTGCGTTGAGCATGATTGGATTATGTTTATCGCAATACGGTTATTCATTTAAGGAGAATAATGGTTACTCTGTTTATTTGAATAATACCTTCAATGGTCTTGCACCTAAAATGAATCTCGATCGTAGTGATACACATGTTCATGCCAAAAGATATAAGATAGTAATGATAGTACCACATACTTGTGGCACTGCCACTTGAGTCATATTGGTATAAAACGCATGAAGAAGCTCCATGTAGATGGATCTTTGGACTCAGCTCGTTTTTGAAAAGATTGAGACATGCGAACCATGTCTATTGGTATATATGCATGAAGAAACTCCATGCAGATGGATCGTTTGGACTCACTTGATTTTGAATCACTTGAGACATGCAAATCATACCACATGGGCAAGATGACTGAAAGCCTCGTTTTCAGTAAGATGGAACAAGAGAGCAACTTGTTGGAAGTAATACATTTTGATGTATGCAGTCCAATGAGTGCTGAGGCATGCAGTGGATATCGTTATGTTCTTACTTCACAGATGATTTGAGTAGATGCTGAGTGTATTTACTTGATGAAACACAAGTCTGAATTATTGAAAGGTTCAAGTAATTTCAGAGTGAAGTTGAAGATCGTCGTGACAAGAGGATAAAATGTCTGTGATATGATCATAGAGATGAGTATCTGAGTTACGAGTTTGGCACACAATTAAGACATTGTGGAAAGTGTTTCACAATTAATACCGCCTGGAACACCATAGTGTGATGGTGTGTCCGAACATCATAACTGCACCCTATTGGATATGGTGCATACCATGATGTCTCTTATCGAATTACCACTATCGTTTATGGGTTAGGCATTAGAGACAACCGCATTCACTTTAAAAGGGGCACCACGCAATTCCGTTGAGACGACACCGTTTAGAGAAACCTAAGTTGTCGTTTCTTAAAAGTTTGGGGCTGCGATGCTTATGTGAAAAAGTTTCAGGCTGATAAGCTCGAACCCAAAGCGGATAAATGCATCTTCATAGAAAACCCAAAACAGTTGGGTATACCTCCTATTTCAGATCTGGAAGCAAAAGTAATTGCTTCTAGAAACGAGTCCTTTCTCGAGGAAAAGTTTCTCTCGAAAGAATTGAGTGGGAGGATGGTGGAGACTTGATAAGGTTATTGAACCGTCACTTCAACTAGTGTGTAGCAGGGCACAGGAAGTTGTTCCTGTGGCACCTACACCAATTGAAGTGGAAGCTTATGATAGTGATCATGAAACTTCGGATCAAGTCACTACCAAACCTCGTAGGACGACGAGGATGCGTGCTACTTCAGAGTGGTACGTGATCCTGTCTGAGATATCATGTTGTTGGACAATACTGAACCTACGAGCTATGGAGAAGCGATGGTGGGCCCATATTCCGACAAATGGTTAGAAGCCATAAAATCCGAGAGGATCCATGTATGAAAACAAAGTATAGACTTTGAGAGTACTACTTGATGGTCGTAAGGCTGTTGAGGTAAATGGATCTTTAAGAAGAAGACGGACATGGACGGTAATGTTACCGTCTATGAAGCTCGACTTGTGGCAAAGAGTATTTCCACAAGTTCAAGGAGTTGACTACGATGAGATTTTCTCATCCGTAGCGGTGCTTAAGTCCGTCGGAATCATGTTAGCATTAGCTGCATTTGTGAAATCTGGCAAATGGATGTCAAAACAAGTTTCCTTACCAGTTTTCGTAAGGAAAGGTTGTATGTGATACAATCAGAAAGGTTTTTTCGATCCTAAGGATGCTAAAAGGTATGCTAGCTCCAGCGATCCTTCCATGGACTAGAGCAAGCATCTCGGAGTCAGAATATACGCTTTGATGGAGTGATCAAAGTTTTTGGGTTTATACAAAGTTTGTTAGAAACTTGTATTTACAATAAAGTGAGTGGGAGCGCTACAACATTTCTGATAAGTATATGTGAATGACATATTGTTGATCCGAAATGATGTAAAATTTCTGGAAAGCATAAAGGGTTGTTTGAAAGGAGTTTTTCAAAGGAAGACCTGGATAAAAGCTACTTACATATTGGGCATCAAGATCTATAGAGATAGATCAAGACGCCCGATGATACTTTCAAAGAACGCACACCTTGACATGATTTTGAAAGAGTTCAAAATAGATCAGCAAAGAAGGAGTTCTTGGCTGTGTTACAAGGTGTGAGTATTGAGTAAGACTCAAGACCTGACCACAGCAGAAGAGAGAGAAAGGACGAAGGTCGTCCCCTATGCTTTAGACGTAGGCTCTACAGTATGCTATGCTGTGTACCGCACATGAAGTGTGCCTTGCCATGAGTTGGTCAAGGGGTACAATAGTGATCCGGGAATGGATCACATGACAGCGGTCGAACTTATCCTTAGTACCTAGTGGACTAAGGAATTTTCTCGATTATGGAGGTGAAAAGGAGTTCGTCGTAAAGGGTTACGTCGATGCGAACTTTGACACTAATCCGGATGACTCTGAGTAGTAAACCGGATTCGTATAGTAGAGCAATTACTTGAAATGGCTCCAAGTAGCGCGTGGTAGCATCCACAAGATGACATAGATATTCGTAAAGCACACACGGATCTGAAAGGTTCAGACCCGTTGACTAATAACCTCTCTCACAAGCATAACATGATCAAACCAGAACTCATTGAGTGTTAATCACATAGTGATGTGAACTAGATTGTTGACTCTAGTAAACTCTTTGGATGTTGGTCACATGGTGATGTGACCTATGAGTGTTAATCACATGGTGATGTGGACTAGATTATTGACTCTAGTGCAAGTGGGAGACTGTTAGAAATATGCCCTAGAGGCAATAATAAATTGGTTATTATTATATTTCCTTGTTCATGATAATCGTTTATTATCCATGCTAGAATTGTATTGATAGGAAACTCAGATACATGTGTGGATACATAGACAACACCATGTCCCTAGTAAGCCTCTAGTTGACTAGCTCGTTGATCAATAGATGGTTACGGTTTCCTGACCATGGACATTGGATGTCGTTGATAACGGGATCACATCATTAGGAGAATGATGTGATGGACAAGACCCAATCCTAAGCCTAGCACAAGATCGTGTAGTTCGTTTGCTCAGAGCTTTTCTAATGTCAAGTATCATTTCCTTAGACCATGAGATTGTGCAACTCCCGGATACCGTAGGAATGCTTTGGGTGTGCCAAACGTCACAACGTAACTGGGTGGCTATAAAGGTGCACTACGGGTATCTCCGAAAGTGTCTGTTGGGTTGGCACGAATCGAGACTGGGATTTGTCACTCCGTGTAAACGGAGAGGTATCTCTGGGCCCACTCGGTAGGACATCATCATAATGTGCACAATGTGACCAAGGAGTTGATCACGGGATGATGTGAGTTACGGAACGAGTAAAGAGACTTGCCGGTAACGAGATTGAACAAGGTATAGGGATACCGACGATCGAATCTCGGGCAAGTAACATACCGTTAGACAAAGGGAATTGCATACGGGATTGATTGAATCCCCGACATCGTGGTTCATCCGATGAGATCATCGTGGAACATGTGGGAGCCAACATGGGTATCCAGATCCCGCTGTTGGTTATTGACCGGAGAACGTCTCGGTCATGTCTGCATGGTTCCCGAACCCGTAGGGTCTACACGCTTAAGGTTCGATGACGCTAGGGTTATAGGGAAAGTATGTACGTGGTTACCGAATGTTGTTCGGAGTCCCGGATGAGATCCCGGACGTCATGAGGAGTTCCGGAATGGTCCGGAGGTAAAGATTTATATATGGGAAGTCCTGTTTTGGTCACTGGAAAAGTTTCGGGTGAAATCGGTAATGTACCGGGACCACCGGGAGGGTCCCGGGGGTCCACCAAGTGGGGCCACCAGCCCCAGAAGGCTGCGTGGGCCAAGTGTGGGAGGGGACCAGCCCCAGGTGGGCTGGTGCGCCCCCCCCCAAGGCCCAAGGCGCATGGGAGAGTGGGAGGGGGCAAACCCTAGGTCCAGATGGGCCTTAGGGCCCATCTAGTGGGGCGCCCCCCCTCTCCTCCCCTTGGCCGCCCCCCCTTGATGGGATCTAGGGCTGGCCGCCTCCTCTTGGGGGTGGAAACCCTAAGGGGGGCGCAGCCCCCTCCCCCCCTATATATAGTTGAGGTTTGGGCTGCCCAAGATACATGAGAAAGTCTCTCTTTCGGCGCAGCCCTACCCCTCTCCCTCCTCCTCCTCTCCCGCGGTGCTTGGCGAAGCCCTGCGGGATTGCCACGCTCCTCCACCGCCACCACGCCATCGTGTTGCTGCTGGATGGAGTCTTCCCCAACCTCTCCCTCTCTCCTTGCTGGATCAAGGCGTGGGAGACGTCACCGGGCTGCACGTGTGTTGAACGCGGAGGCACCGTTCTTCGGTGCTTAGATCGGAATCAACCGCGATCTGAATCGCTACGAGTACGACTCCCTCATCCGCATTCTTGCAACGCTTCCGCATCGCGATCTACAAGGGTATGTAGATGCACTCCCCTTCCCCTCGTTACTAGATTACTCCATAGATTGATCTTGGTGATGCGTAGAAAATTTTGAATTTCTGCTACGTTCTCCAACATGAAATATATGTGATGTATGAGATTGATCATGTTCTTGTAATAGGAATCACGACTTGCATGTCGATGAGTATGACAACCGGCAGGAGCCATAGGAGTTGTCTTTATTTTTATGACCTGCGTGTCATTGAATAACGCCATGTAAATTACTTTACTTTATTGCTAAACACGTTAGCCATAGAAGTAGAAGTAATCGTTGGCGTGACAACTTCATGAAGACACGATGATGGAGATCATGATGATGGAGATCATGGTGTCATGCCGGTGACGAAGATGATCATGGCGCCCCGAAGATGGAGATTAAAGGAGCAATATGATACTGGCCATATCATGTCACTATTTGATTACATGTGATGTTTATCATGTTTTACATCTTATTTGCTTAGAACGACGGTAGCTTAAATAAGATGATCCCTCGCAATAATTTCAAGAAAGTGTTCCCCCTAACTGTGCACCGTTGCGAAGGTTCGTTGTTTCGAAGCACCACGTGATGATCGGGTGTGATAGATTCTAACGTTCGAATACAACGGGTGTAAGCCAGATTTACACACGCAATACACTTAGGTTAACTTGACGAGCCTAGCATGTACAGACATGGCCTCGGAACACGGAAGACCGAAAGGTCGAGCATGAGTCGTATAGAAGATACGATCAACATGAAGATGTTCACCGATGTTGACTAGTCCGTCTCACGTGATGATCGGACACGGCCTAGTTGACTCGGATCATGTTTCACTTAGATGACTAGAGGGATGTCTATCTGAGTGGGAGTTCATTGAATAATTTGATTAGATGAACTTAATATCATGAACTTAGTCTAAAATCTTTACAATATGTCTTGTAGATCAAATGGCCCATGCTAATGTTGCCCTCAACTTCAACGCGTTCCTAGAGAAAACCAAGCTGAAAGATGATGGCAGCAACTATACGGACTGGGTCCGGAACCTGAGGATCATCCTCATAGCTGCCAAGAAAGATTATGTCCTAGAAGCACCGCTAGGTGACGCACCCATCCCAGAGAACCAAGACGTTATGAACGCTTGGCAGCAGCGTGCTGATGATTACTCCCTCGTTCAGTGCGGCATGCTTTACAGCTTAGAACCAGGGCTCCAAAAGCGTTTTGAGCAACACGGAGCATATGAGATGTTCGAAGAGCTAAAAATGGTTTTCCAAGCTCATGCCCGGGTCGAGAGATATGAAGTCTCCGACAAGTTCTTCAGTTGTAAGATGGAGGAAAATAGTTCTGTCAGTGAGCACATACTCAAAATGTCTGGGTTACACAACCGCTTGACTCAGCTGGGAGTTAATCTCCCGGATGACGCGGTCATTGACAGAATCCTTCAGTCGCTTCCACCGAGCTACAAGAGCTTTGTGATGAACTTCAGTATGCAGGGGATGGAAAAGACCATTCCTGAGGTATATTCAATGCTGAAATCAGCGGAGGTGGAGATCAAAAAGGAACATCAAGTGTTGATGGTGAATAAAATCACTAAGTTCAAGAAAGGCAAGGGTAAGAAGAACTTCAAAAAGGACGGCAAGGGAGTTGCCGCGCCCGGTAAGCCAGTTGCCGGGAAGAAGCCAAAGAATGGACCCAAGCCTGAGACTGAGTGCTTTTATTGCAAGGGAAGTGGTCACTGGAAACGGAACTGCCCCAAGTACTTAGCGGACAAGAAGGCCGGCAACACCAAAGGTATATGTGATATACATGTTATTGATGTGTACCTTACTAGCACTCGTAGTAGCTCCTGGGTATTTGATACCGGTGCGGTTGCTCATATTTGTAACTCAAAGCAGGAGCCGCGGAATAAACGGAGACTGGCAAAGGACGAGGTGACGATGCGCGTCAGGAATGGTTCCAAGGTCGATGTGATCGCCGTCGGCACGCTACCTCTACATTTACCTACGGGATTAGTTTTAAACCTCAATAATTGTTATTTAGTGCCAGCTTTGAGCATGAACATTGTATCAGGATCTCGTTTAATTCGAGATGGCTACTCATTTAAATCCGAGAATAATGGTTGTTCTATTTATATGAGAGATATGTTTTATGGTCATGCCCCGTTGGTCAATGGTTTATTCTTAATGAATCTCGAACGTGATGTTACACATATTCATAGTGTGAATACCAAAAGATGTAAAGTTGATAACGATAGTCCCACATACTTGTGGCACTGCCGCCTTGGTCACATTGCTGTCAAGCGCATGAAGAAGCTCCATGCTGGTGGACTTTTAGAGTCTCTCGATTATGAATCATTTGACACATGCGAACCATGCCTCATGGGCAAAATGACCAAGACTCCTTTCTCCGGAACAATGGAGCGAGCAACCAACTTATTAGAAATCATACATACTGATGTGTGCGCTCCAATGAGTGTTGAGGCTCGCGGAGGCTATCGTTATGTTCTCACTCTCACTGATGACTTGAGTAGATATGGGTATGTCTACCTAATGAAACACAAGTCTGAGACCTTTGAAAAGTTCAAGGAATTTCAGAGTGAGGTTGAGAATCAACGTGACAGAAAAATAAAGTTCTTACGATCAGATCATGGAGGGGAATATTTGAGTCACGAATTTGGCACACACTTAAGGAAATGTGGAATAGTTTCACAACTCACGCCGCCTGGAACACCTCAGCGAAATGGTGTGTCCGAACGTCGTAATTGCAATCTATTGGATATGGTGCGATCTAGGATGTCTCTTACCGATCTACCGCTCTCATTTTGGGGCTATGCTTTAGAGACTGGCGCATTCACTTTAAATAGGGCTCCGTCGAAATCCGTTGAGACGACACCGTATGAATTATGGTTTGGGAAGAAACCTAAGTTGTCGTTTCTAAAAGTTTGGGGATGCGATGCTTATGTCAAGAAACTTCAACCTGAAAAGCTCGAACCCAAGTCGGAAAGATGCGTCTTCATAGGATACCCTAAGGAAACCATTGGGTATACCTTCTACCTCAGATCCGAAGGCAAGATCTTTGTTCCCAAGAACGGGTCCTTTCTGGAGAAAGAGTTTCTCTCGAAAGAAGTAAGTGGGACGAAAGTGGAACTTGATGAAGTACTACCTCTTGAACCGGAAAGTAGCGCAGCTCTGGAAGATGTTCATGTGGTGCCTGCACTGACTAGAGAGGAAGCTAATGATGATGATCAAGGTACTTCGGATCAAGTTACTACTGAACTTCATAGGTCCACGAGGACACGTTCCACACCAGAGTGGTATGGCAACCCTGTCCTGGAAATCATGTTGTTAGACAACGGTGAACCTTCGAACTATGAAGAAGCAATGGCAGGCCCAGATTCCAACAAATGGCTTGAAGCCATGCAATCCGAGATAGGATCCATGTATGAAAACGAAGTATGGACTTTGACTGACTTGCCCGATGATCGGCGAGCCATAGAAAATAAATGGATCTTTAAGAAGAAGACAGACGCGGATGGTAATGTGACCATCTATAAGGCTCGACTTGTCGCTAAGGGTTATCGACAAGTTCAAGGGGTTGACTACGATGAGACTTTCTCACCCGTAGCGAAGCTGAAGTCCGTCCGAATCATGTTAGCAATTGCCGCATTCTATGATTATGAGATATGGCAAATGGACGTCAAAACGGCATTCCTTAACGGCTTAATTAAGGAAGAATTGTATATGATGCAGCTGGAAGGTTTTGTCAATCCTAAGAATGCTAACAAGGTATGCAAGCTCCAGCGCTCCATCTATGGGCTGGTGCAAGCTTTTCGGAGTTGGAACATTCGATTTGATGAGATGATCAAAGCGTTTGGGTTTACACAGACTTATGGAGAAGCCTGTGTTTACAAGAAAGTGAGTGGGAGCTCTGTAGCATTTCTCATATTATATGTGGATGACATACTGTTGATGGGAAATGATATAGAATTCTTGGGAAGCATAAAGGCCTACTTGAACAAGTGTTTTTCAATGAAGGACCTTGGAGAAGCTGCTTATATATTAGGCATCAAGATCTATAGAGATAGATCAAGACGCCTCATTGGTCTTTCACAAAGTACGTACCTTGACAAGATATTGAAGAAGTTCAATATGGATCAGTCCAAGAAGGGGTTCTTGCCTGTATTGCAAGGTGTGCAATTGAGCACGGCTCAATGCCCGACCACGGCAGAAGATAGAGAAAAGATGAGTGTCGTCCCCTATGCCTCGGCCATAGGGTCTATTATGTATGCCATGCTGTGTACCAGACCTGATGTAAACCTTGCCGTAAGTTTGGCAGGAAGGTACCAAAGTAATCCCGGCATGGAACACTGGACAGCGGTCAAGAATATCCTAAAGTACCTGAAGAGGACTAAGGATATGTTTCTCGTTTATGGAGGTGACGAAGAGCTCGTCGTAAAGGGTTACGTCGATGCTAGCTTCGACACAGATCTGGATGACTCTAAGTCACAAACCGGATACGTGTATATTTTGAATGGTGGGGCAGTAAGCTGGTGCAGTTGCAAGCAAAGCGTTGTGGCAGGATCTACATGTGAAGCGGAATACATGGCGGCCTCAGTGGCAGCACAAGAAGCAATCTGGGCGAAGGAGTTCATTACCGACCTAGGAGTTATTCCCAATGCGTCGGGCCCGATGACACTCTTCTGTGACAACACTAGAGCTATTGACCTTGCCAAGGAGCCCAGGTTTCACAGGAAGACCAGGCATATCAAGTGTCGCTTCAACTCCATTCGTGAAAATGTTCAAAATGGAGACATGGATATTCGTAAAGTACATATGGACCTGAATGTAGCAGATCCGTTGACTA
Organism: Triticum aestivum; assembly: GCF_018294505.1. Lineage (NCBI taxonomy): Eukaryota > Viridiplantae > Streptophyta > Magnoliopsida > Poales > Poaceae > Triticum > Triticum aestivum. The sequence continues at coordinate 540,589,594 of NC_057808.1, read as the reverse complement.
AACCTCTCCCTAGAGCAAAACATGATCAACACCAGAACTCTATGGGTGTTCGATTCATCACAATGGAACTAGATTATTGACTCTAGTGCAAGTGGGAGACTGTTGGAAATATGCCCTAGAGGCAATAATAAAATGGTTATTATTATATTTCCTTGTTCATGATAATTGTCTATTGTTCATGCTATAATTGTGTTATCCGAAAATCGTAATACATGTGTGAATACATAGACCACAACATGTCCCTAGTGAGCCTCTAGTTGACTAGCTCATTGATCAACAGATAGTCATGGTTTCCTGACTATGGACATTGGATGTCATTGATAATGGGATCACATCATTAGGAGAATGATGTGATGGACAAGACCCAATCCTAAGCATAGCACAAGATCGTGTAGTTCGTTTGCTAGAGCTTTTCCAAATGTCAAGTATCATTTCCTTAGACCATGAGATTGTGCAACTCCCGGATACCATAGGAGTGCTTTGGGTGTGCGAAACGTCACAACGTAACTGGGTGGCTATAAAGGTGCACTACGGGTATCTCCAAAAGTGTCTGTTGGGTTGGCACGAATCGAGACTGGGATTTGTCACTCCGTATGACGGAGAGGTATCTCTGGGCCCACTCGGTAATGCATCATCATAATGAGCTCAATGTGACCAAGTGTTTGGTCACGGGATCGTGCATTACGGTACGAGTAAAGTGACTTGCCGGTAACGAGATTGAACAAGGTATTGGGATACCGACGATCGAATCTCGGGCAAGTAACGTACCGATTGACAAAGGGAATTGTATACGGGATTGATTGAATCCTCGACATCGTGGTTCATCCGATGAGATCATCGTGGAACATGTGGGAGCCAACATGGGTATCCAGATCCCGCTGTTGGTTATTGACCGGAGAGTCGTCTCGGTCATGTCTGCATGTCTCCCGAACCCGTAGGGTCTACACACTTAAGGTTTGGTGACGCTAGGGTTGTAGAGATACTAGTATGCGGTAACCCGAAAGTTGTTCGGAGTCCCGGATGAGATCCCGGACGTCACGAGGAGTTTCGGAATGGTCCGGAGGTGAAGAATTATATATAGGAAGTCCAGTTTCGGCCACCGGGAAAGTTTCGGGGGTCACTGGTATTGTACCGGGACCACCGGAAGGGTCCCGGGGGTCCACCGGGTGGGGCCACCTATCCCGGAGGGCCCCATGGGCTGAACTGGGGAAGGGAACCAGCCACTGGTGGGCTGGTGCGCCCCCCTTGGGCCTCCCCTGCGCCTAGGGTTGGAAACCCTAGGGGTGGGGGGGCGCCCCACTTGACTTGGGGGGCAAGTCCCCTCCTTGGCCGCCGCACCCCCTTGAGATGGGATCTCTGGGTGCTGGCGCCCCCCTGGACCCCTATGTAAAGAGGGGGGAGGGAGGGCAGCCGCACCCAAGCCCCTGGCGCCTCCCTCTCCCTCCCGTGACACCTCTCCCTCTCGCTGAGCTTGGCGAAGCCCTGCCGAGATCCCCGCTGCTTCCACCACCACGCTGTCGTGCTGCTGGATCTCCATCAACCTCTCCCTCCCCTTGCTGGATCAAGAAGGAGGTGACGTCTTCCCCAACCGTACGTGTGTTGAACGCGGAGGTGCCGTCCGTTCGGCGCTCGGTCATCGGTGATTTGGATCACGACGAGTACGACTCCATCAAGCCCGTTCTCTTGAACGCTTCCGCTCGCGATCTACAAGGGTATGTAGATGCACTCCTTTCCCTCTTGTTGCTAGAAGACTCCATAGATTGTTCTTGGTGATGCGTAGAAAAATTTTAATTTCTGCAACGATCCCCAACAATAGCGGCGGCTCCTTCGAGATAATGTGTTGCGAAAGGACCCTTGTCTCCTTCGTCTGTGCGAGCAATTTCCAGTTTTCTCTCAATAGTCCTTAGCCAGTCGTCGGCGTCCAAAGGATCTGTAGCATGGCTGAAACTGGGAGGCTTGGTTCGCTGAAAATCTGACAGCTTGGAATGATGGCCATTCTGGTTTCCATTCTGCCCAACCATAACTTGTACACTTTTCAGTATTTCCAGCAGATCGTTGCTCCTTCGTTCTTCAAACATTCTCAGGATTTGCTCGGTGGAAGGCGGTTGTGGCGATGGAGGTGGAGGTGGATGGTATGGCTCAGGGGAATGTCCTGCCTGTCTTGCGGAACGACGGACAGGGACATCCTCACCAGCTTGACTGCTGCTGCCTCCACGTAGCATCCTATTTTTCGTTTTCCCAATACATAGCAACCATGATGAGCAAATTCCAAAATGGGGGAAAACCATTGACAAATCTCGGAAGAAAACAGCGAAGGAAAACCAAGTCGAATAAAAGAGTCCGACATAATTATACATAGTCCCAACATGAAAATAAACATCGCAATGGGTCTACTACCCTCGTACATGAAACTACGCATCATGATAAGTGTGATTACAGTCATACATCATGCTCATGGCTACCACGATACTCTAACGGTCTACTGCTCAGATGGTGCTGCTGCAGGCTCGTCTCCTGTGCCGGACCCAGATCCTGAACTGATAGTAGAGACCTCCGGGGGAAGAGAGGTGCGCTGGCGCTGCCTTGAGGGCTCTCCCTCAGGGGCAGGTGGGGGATGGGATCTAAGCATAGGAGCGGCAGGGGTAGCGACAAGAGAAGACCATGCAGCAGGAGCGCTGCAAGGGTTCACCGTCAGAGGGTTAACGGTACCCTGCGAGGTCGTCGGAGGAACGGAGGTGGGAGGAGTTGGAGTAGAAGTATAGATGACAGCTGGAAGAGGGTTCCTTATACGAGCAGCAGCGAGAGCGGCGCGAGCGCGTGAGAGCTCCCGAGCTAACTCATAGTTAAGGAGGTAACTAGCGGTAATGTAGCGTGCAAGGTAGCTAGTGGGACGATCGCACGCCAGATTAATCAAAGGAAAGCGGATACGCCCATTCTCGTGCAGGGATGGGTAGTATAAAAGTCCAGGGTGGGTGTGCATGCGAACCTCATTATAGCGCAAGTCTACAAGAGCCTCGATAGCAGCAAACTGAACTGCCTGAGATGGCGTAGAAGCAAGACCACCCTTAGACGAATGAGTGTAAGCGCCGGATGGGGAACTGTGGTGTAGAGTGACCTCAACATAATACTCATACAATGCACCGGCCAGATGCTCGCGATACACCCGATATTCTGGATCAGCACCCTCTGGATAGAGTCGCCGCCACACATTCTGAAGCAGGTGCGGTGATGTGCACGGAGCTGGCTCAGGATGGTACAAGATCGGTACTGGTGCCATCTACACTCACAAACCATACGGTTAGTAATAACAACAATTAAACATGCATGCAATGCAACAACCAATTTCTATGACTACCGGCACTCAAAAGAAGCTATCTACCGTTTTGCTAACGCACTACCGGTCTAGCGTGTCCTACAATCAACGCGGCTCTGATACCAAGCATTGTGGAACCCCGGCTCAGAGCAACTGGTTTACCCTGCATTGCCAGCCCAGAGATCGAGTCTTCTGGCAATACACAACAACATGGTACAGAAATAACCGCTTTATTGATACTAGCAGGATACATAGGTCTGATATTACATCGAGATGCGAGGCCAAGCGGCACACATGGTGCTGCTGGACAGTATGTACATTATTTAATGAACATGGCTGGGGCCTCGATCACACGAAACTACACGGCAGCGGAAGAACGACGTAGCGGGACTCCATAGCATAGGGACACCGACGTGGACACGGCCTAGACACGAGGTGCGCTCCGATGCGAATCGACTTGCCTGAAAGCTGGCATAACACGCCAGGTCAGTACATGGAATGTACTTGCAAGCTCACAACAAACATAAGCACGATGACAGACAATATCATGATAATTAATCAAGTTAAATTAATGCAAGAAATACTACAGATGCAATGCAGCCAAACAGTGCACCGAGTCACACGGACTCGCTTACCAGACGGTTACCTCGTAACCAAACAGTGACCACAGCGGGGTCACACCTGAAACCAAAAACCCATGAACACCTCTAGTGTTCAAGGTTCGCCACAAAACAATGCATCACAACAATCACTTAGTTTGCAAGATTAATTATAACAGTTGATCCATGGTGTGACTTACTCCCGAGTCTTGCCCATAACCGAGGGCGCGGCTATCGATAGTTTAAATACACTCTGCAGAGGTAGCGCACTTTACCCACACTACGGAGTACCTGGCCTCGCTTTCCCATTCGGGTGGACCAAAATATTCCGACGAAACCCTCCCTTTGTCATGCACTCTCCCCGGCCACTCCGACCATCTCCCTCTCAGGGCTAGGTCTTGGGTGGCCCCGTGTCTACCAAAGACACCAACGGCCACCGTCGTGGCAAAACGGTCCCAAACGGGGACAAGGTACCATAAAAACAAAAACGAGCACACAAGGTTATGTCTGCCTACCGGGCCAGGATATGCACGCCCATAACCTTCCCTCGCGGGAGGCACCGGTGAGTGCCACAACAAAGGACCGAATCAAGACCTTCCCATTAGGTAAATGTGGTCGCACTGAATTAAAAACCCGATTCAGTGGCACCATGATGTGATCAACATCATATTCAAGTTGAACTTAATCAGGTTTAACTTTGATAAACACTTTTTATTACTAACATGGCATAATACCGGAAATCATGTAACTACTCGACATGCAAAACAAACAACTCATGTTCATGGATCAAACTTAACCACACAACTATCTTGCAACACTAAGGATCAACCTTTCTGGTTATACCTCATTTTTACCAGCAAGCAACATTTTTATTAGTTCTTTATTTAAATGAAAGTATCACTAAGTGAAAATTTCTACCATTAATTTCCATAGCAATATGTATAGTGCAAAAATCTTACCCTACTTAACCAAACAAGTTCATTGCATGCAACCAGTAACTAAAACAAACATTTCTAACAGAATAAAGTAACTATCAATTTACCAAAATTATTACCAAATTTTAAATGCACCTAAGAACTCATATTCAAGTAGAAAATCATAGATATTGAAATAACACCATCCAAATGCTGGTGTGGCTTGCCTTAGTGTAGAGGAGGATCACATCCCTCTTGGTTTGCTTCAAGAAAAGCTTCTCCTTCTGAAAAATAATTTAAAATCACAAAAATAAATGTCAAAACACATTCTAAAAATCTCCAGAAATTCTAGACAGCAAGGAAAAATCCACCTTTTGGTGTGTTGTTAGAGCTTTCTGTAACAAAGACAATGCAAAAAAGAATCAACTCATTTGGACTTATGGTTTAGAAATGGTGGATGGTCAAAGTTTAGTCAAATTTCTGAATTAAAATTTGAATAAACAGAAAATCCTGGGGGGCGACGTCGGAGACGTAAAACGGGAGTGCGCCTCCACTCGTACCGCTTCGGGCGCGAGTGGTGAGGCTGACACTAGGCCCCGCCCGTCAGGAGAGGGAGAGGGGGGTTGAGATCAGAGGAGGGGCGGCGTTTCGCCGGAGCTCACGCCGGCGACGAGGGGGTTTGGGGCTAGGCTAGAGGGATAGATTGGAAGCGGGGCTCGCGGTGCACTTGCCCGTACCCGTGGCTTGGTGAGAGGTGGACGGAGCAGCTCGGGGTTGAGCTCGCAAGCTTCGGTAGCGGACGGGGTTCGCCGGAGAGGTTGAAGACGATGGCTAGAGGCAGCTCCGAGGGCTTGGCGGCCTCCAAGCAGCACCAACGGACCACCAAGGCCCTGCCCAAGCAGTTGCCTGAGCTTGAGAGGCCCTGGAGAGCGGCAGCTGGCCTGCAGGGATCGTCGGAGTCCTCGGGTCGGGGCGACGGCCAGAGGCCTGCCCGACCGAACTGCGGCCGTTCTACGTGTTCGTGGTGGTTGTGTGGAGTGGTGCGTGGCCAGGATTCGAGTCGAGGTGGCTTTATATAGCCGGAGCAAGAGGGGGGAAACGTGTCGCCGCCGGAGCATTTTGGACACGCATTGTGTTGGGGAACGTAGCAATAATTCAAAATTTTCCTACGTGTCACCAAGATCAATCTAGGAGATGCTAGCAACGAGAGAGAGGGAGTGCATCTTCATACCCTTGAAGATCGCTAAGCGGAAGCGTTACAAGAACGCGGTTGATGGAGTCGTACTCGCGGCGATTCAAATCGCGAAAGATCCGATCTAGCGCCGAACGGACGGCGCCTCCGCGTTCAACACACGTACAGCCCGGGGACGTCTCCTCCTTCTTGATCCAGCAAGGGGAGAGGACAAGTTGAGGGAGAACTCCAGCAGCACGACGGCATGGTGGCAATGGAGCCCGTGGTTCTCCGGCAGAGCTTCGCTAAGCACTACGGAGGAGGAGGAGGAGGAGGAGCGGGCTGCGCCAGACAAGGGGTGCGGCTGCCCTCCCACCCCCTCACTATATATAGGGGGAAGGGGAGAGGGGGCCGGCCCCTCTAGATGGATCTAGAGGAGGAGGCGGCGGCCAGGGGAAACCCTAGATGGGTTTGGGCGCCCCCACCCCCTAGGAAACTTGCCCCCCAAGCCGGGAGGGGCGGCTGCCCTAGGGGTGGCGCCCCCACCTCTCCTGGTTATGTGAGAGGGGTTGGGAGGGGCTCACAGCCCCTTAGTGGGCTGGTTTGCCCCTTCCCCTTGGCCCATAAGGCCCCCCAACGCTTGCCGGGGCCTCCGAAACCCCTTTCGGACATGCTGGCCATAGCCTGGTACCCCCGGAACAATTCCGGACTCCAATACCCTTCGTCCAATATACTGATCTTCGCCTCCGGACCATTCCGGAGCTCCTCGTCATGTCCGGGATCTCATCCGGGACTCCGAACAACCTTCGGTAACCACATACTATTTCCCATAACAACTCTAGCGTCACTGAACCGTAAGTGTGTAGACCCCACGGGTTCGGGAACCATGCAGACATGACTGAGACACCTCTCCGGCCAATAACCAATAGCGGGATCTGGATATGCATATTGGCTCCCACATGTTCCACGATGATCTCATCGGATGAACCACGATGTCGGGGATTCAATCAATCCCGTATACAATTCCCTTTGTCCATCGGTATGTTACTTGCCCGAGATTCGATCGTCGGTATCCCAATAACTCGTTCAATCTCGTTACCAGAAAGTCTCTTTACTCGTTCCGTAACGCATGATCCTGTGGCTAACTCATTAGTCACATTGAGCTCATTATGATGATGCATCACCGAGTGGGCCCAGAGATACCTCTCCGTCATACGGAGTGACAAATCCCAGTCTCGATTCGTGCCAACCCAACAGACACTTTAGGAGATACCTGTAGTGCACCTTTATAGCCACCCAGTTACGTTGTGACGTTTGGTACACCCAAAGCATTCCTACGGTATCCGGGAGTTGCACAATCTCATGGTCTAAGGAAATGATACTTGACATTAGAAAAGCTCTTAGCAAACGAACTACACGATCTTGTGCTATGCTTAGGATTGGGTCTTGTCCATCACATCATTCTCCTAATGATGTGATCCCGTTATCAATGACATCCAATGTCCATGGTCAGGAAACCATAACCATCTATTGACCAATGAGCTAGTCAACTAGAGGCTTACTAGGGACATGTTGTGGTCTATGTATTCACACATGTATTACGGTTTCCAGTTAATACAATTATAGCATGAACAATAGACAATTATCATGAACAAGGAAATACAATAATAACCATTTTATTATTGCCTCTAGGGCATATTTCCAACACATCGAACGTCGGCGAGAAGCTCCAACGCGAGGGGGCAAGGTGCTGCGTCGACTCAGGGACTTGCCCACGCTTGCGGACGCGCACAGGAGGCGGTTGGGGAAGCAGTCAAGCACACGCGCGCACTGTGGCGTTTTGGCCGCGACGCGCCCGTGCTTGCTGCGGCGGCTCCGGCATCGGCGAGCGCCAGGGAGGGGTCAAGCTTGATGGGTCGAGGGTTGTGGCGCGGTGCGGCAGTCGGGGGCGAGCACTGGAACGAGCACGCGCGAAACAGAGAGCAAAGCGCCAGCCAGAGCGCGTCGAGACGCTGCCAGGCGTCGTGTCCTCGCGCGGTCACCAAGCTGGCATGGTCAAAATGACGGCCAGGAGCGGCCAAACCTTGTCTACGCGCTCGAGCGTGCAGTGTTACGTCTAGGAGAGGTGATGGATCATACCCAGGCCAACCAGACGCGACTCTGCCAAGCTGACAAGTTTCTGGTCAGAAACTTGGTCGCCAAGTTTGGCCACCTTATAGAAGGCCATTAGGGCTAATCTCCTGGGGTTTAGGGTTTCTTAAGAAGGTGTTTAAGCTCAAGAAAACTCAGGGCCAAAAGCTCAAGGAAAATTGCACTTGCTGTACAAAGTGCATTTCTGGTCCAGAAGTGAAAAGATTTTCTACAGCAAAAAAATTACAAAAAGTGATGCAATATTTTTGCATGGGAAGATGTGTCAGGATCCTAAGAATATACATGAATTATCTCAGATTTTTCTGAGCAATAAAAATTGAGGTTGCTTTGGAGCACAAGGTTCTGAAGTGAGTTTCAGAGAGGGAAATGAATATTTTTCTTTTAGGAAAAATATTCATTTGATTATTTTGGGAATTTGTTGGAAGAATAATGCAGATAGGTCACTTGGGTGAAAGCCAAGGATATGCCCAAGTGACAAGTCCATGTGAAGTGATTCAAAGACCAAGTCAAATCAGAGCAAAAACCACGGTGAAAACCAAGTCCGGAAAAAGAGAGAAGACAAGTCCGGCAAAAGAGAGAAGACAAAAATCCAGGCTGTCACATGACCAAAGACATGATTCGGAGCCGATGCATATAATGCTAAATTCGGGGTGCCGAACTATACTGTAAAAAGTGTTCGGACTTTGTTGCCATAGTACAGAGCGCAGTGAAGCCCTTGGAGAATTAAAGCGTACCAAAGTGTACGGGTGCAATCGATAAGAATAGCGAAATAAAATGAAGTAGTAAGCTAGTGCCGCATAAGTTGGGCCGCAACCTGTTTCCATTATAATTTGATTAATACTTCAAAGCGTATTTGTACAAATAGTGTGATAGGAAACAGGGCTATTTAACATGCCGAGACAAAGGGGGAGCTGTGTGCGGGTCCTGAAAACAAGTAGAGTGATCGTCAAGAAGACCACCTAGAAATTCCCCCACATGTCTATGCTGCTTGCCGCCTTGGTATATCCATCCTTCGAAAGGGTCGATGATCAGGCCGTCATGAGGGGCCTGTGGAAAAGAAACCTAAAAAGGATAAGAAGAAAACGGAAAGTAAGTGTGCCCGAGGAAGGTCAAGCCGTATTATGGACCACAATCAAGTTGTGCCTCCGTCTTTGCCCATGGTATTTTGAGTGCGTAGTTATGTACGCACGGTACGTACGCCGTCATTTGGTCGGGACTGAGACGGAGGCCGAATTGCTAGTCGAACTCCTGACGAGCTGGAATGTCAAGATGCGGAGTAGTCCAGACTCATTTGACAATGTCTGGGAGCTTGACCGCTGAATTGATATTCTGCTTGATAAGGCCGCTCTGTACTTCCGCTGCCAGGGCCGCGGTGTGCTCCTCGGTACGGAGGGATCATTCCGTGTTTCCATTGACTGTTATGACACCGCGTGGTCCGGGCATCTTGAGTTTGAGATAAGCATAGTGTGGCACCACATTGAATCGAGCAAATGCAGTTCGTCCGAGCAGTGCGTGATAGCCACTGCGGAAGAGGACGATATCGAAGATCAAGTCTTCGCTTTGGAAGTTATCCGGGGATCCGAAGACGACTTCCAATGTGATTGAGCCCGTGCAGCGGGCCTCTACACCTCGTATAACTCCTTTAAAGGTAGTTTTTGTGGGCTTGATCCTTGATGGAGCGATGCCCATCTTGCGGACTATATCCTGATAGAGCAGGTTGAGGCTGCTGCCACCGTCCATGAGGACTCGTGTGAGGTGGAATCCATCAATGATTGGGTCGAGGACCAGTGCGGCTGAACCGCCATGACGGATACTGGTCGGATGGTCCCTGCGATCGAAGGTGATCGGGCAGGACGACCATGGGTTAAATTTTGGGGCGACTGGCTCTATCGCGTAGACGTCCCTAAGCGCGCGTTTGCGCTCCCTCTTGGGTATATGGGTAACGTATATCATGCTCACCATTTTAACCTGGGGGGGAAACTTCTTCTGTCCCCCTGTGTTCAGTAGACGGGGCTCTTTGTCATCGTCCTCACTTTGTGACCCCTTCTCCTTGTTCTCGGTATTGAACTTGCCGGCCTGTTTAAAGACCCAACAGCTTCTGTTGGTATGATTGGCTGGTTTATCGGGGGTGCCGTGGATCTGACATGGACGATCGAGTATGCGCTCCAAGCTGGATGAGCTCGGATTGTTTCTTTTAAATGGCTTCTTCCGTTGGCCGGACTTGGAGCCACTGAATCCGGCGTTGACCGCCATGTCATCGGTATTGTCATCGTTGGTTCGACGCTTGTGCCTGTTGCGTCTGGGCTTGCCGTTGCTATTTCTGGCATCAGAGGTGCCAGGTTCGCTTGCATTATTATTGCTACGGGCTAGCCAGCTATCTTCGCCCGCGCAAAAGCGGGTCATAAGTGTCGTAAGGGCTGCCATGGACTTCGGCTTTTCTTGGCCGAGGTGTCGGGTGAGCCATTCGTCGCGGATGCTATGCTTAAAGGTCGCTAGGGCTTCGGCATCCGGATAGTCGATGATCTGGTTCTTAGTTAGGAACCTAGTCCAGAATTTCCTGGCTGACTCTCCGGGGTGTTGAACTATGTGACTTAAGTCATCGGCATCCGGAGGTCGGACGTATGTACCTTGGAAGTTGTTGCGGAAGGCGTCTTCCAAGTCCTCCCAGCTGCCAATAGAGTTTTCTAGCAGGCTGTTTAACCAGTGCCGAGATGGTCCCTTGAGTTTTAGCGGGAGGTATTTGATGGCATGAAGATCATCGCCGCGGGCCATATGAATATGGAGAAGAAAGTCCTCAATCCATACCGCGGGATCTGTTGTTCCATCATATGATTCGATATTCACGGGTTTAAACCCTTTTGGGAATTCATGCTCCATTACTTCATCAGTGAAGCAGAGGGGGTGTGCGGTGCCTCTATATCGAGCCAGGTCGCGTCGTAGCTCGGATGGAGTCCGTCTGAGGTTTTCGGCCCGAACGTGGTTATACTTGTCACGTCCGGCTAGATATCCGTCGTCGCACGTCGGGGCACGCCCCCGTGATCCGTAGATCGATCTGGTCTGACCTGCTCTATTTTCCAGGTCCTGCCGTAGGTCATATGTATATCCCCGAGCTGTTATGTATCTACCTTTACGGCGAGGTGGCATGGGCTGGTGTTCGGCTTGAGTTGCCGATTTGTCCCGGCCACGTGGTTGTCGGTCAGCCGTGTTACGCGCTGATGGTATGGGCTCCAGTGCCTCGTCATCGAATTGAGGTAGCAGTTTACGCTTTGGGTAACTTTTGGTTGGGCGCTCGAGGCCGTATTCCTCGGCTGCCAGGACATTAGTCCACCTGTCATTGAGTAGATCTTGATCAGCTTGAAGCTGCTGCTGCTTCTTTTTCAGGCTCCTTGCAGTGGCTCTTAGCCGGCGCTTAAAGCGCTCCTGCTCGAGAGGTTCCTCAGGCATGATAAAGTCTTCGTCGCCGAGGCTCACCTCATCCTCGGAGAGTGGAAGGTAATTTCTATCCTCCGAGTCTTCGTTTACGGCCTGTTCATCAGGGCTAACTTGCCCATCTTCCCGATAGTCCTGTTCGGAGGTTGGCTCGACGGGTTCTTCTTGGTCTTCAGCATCGTCCGGAGTATTGTTGTCTCTCGTGCCGGTATTGCTGTCTTTTCCACGGCGTGATTTAGAGCGGCACCACTGATGTCGGCGCTTTGGTTGTATTTCAGGAGGTTTATCCTCGATTGCATTCTTCTCGTTATCGCCGTTACCCTCTTTGGGTGTATCCACCATGTACACGTCATACGAAGAGGTGGTCGTCCAGCGTCCGGTAAACAGGGGTTTTGGGCCTGCTCTTCTCCGGCATCGCCGTCCATACCGTCGATGTCTTCGGAGGCATAATCGAGCATGTCAGTTAAGTCCTCGATAGTGGCTATTAAGTGGGTGGTGGTGGGATGTAAAATTCCCTGCTCTCAGCCCCTAGTCCGGGCTGGGCGTAGTTCGGATGTTGCTCCTCTGTAATGATGAGGGATCACATCAAGTCCAGAGCCTCGCTTAAAGGCGAGGTTTGGCCAGGGAGAAGAGAGTCCGTGGAGTGCAGCGGGAAGGAGACTTCTTGGCCGAGCTCACACGATGCTGACTCCGAGGGTTCGGAGCCAGTGTCCGGAGAAGAGTCCGGCTTCCTGATGGTTTCCAGAGACACTAATTCCTCCGGCTCTCCCGTATTGGGCCTAGTGGCCGCAGATAGTCCGGCGGGCTCAGGAATCCCGTCTTCGGACCTGGCAATGCGCTCCGGATCTAAGGCCAGAGCGGAGGTTGGGGCCGTGAACCCTTGGAAGATCAAGTCTCCTCGGATATCAGCGACATAGTCCAGATTTCCAAAACTAATCTGGTGACCTGGGGCGTAGCTGTCGATCTGCTCTAGATGGCCAAGCGAGTTGGCCCGCAGTGCGAAGCCACCGAATACGAAGATTTGGTCGGGGAGAAAAACCTCCCTCAGGGCAGCATCGTCGTAGATGATTGACGGAGCCATCGAACCTTCTGATGATGACACAGTGAAACTCTCAATGAAAGCACCAATGTCGGTGTCAAAACCGGCGGATCTCGGGTAGGGGGTCCCGAACTGTGCGTCTAAGGTCGATGGTAACAGGAGACGGGGGACACGATGTTTACCCAGGTTCGAGCCCTCTTGATGGAGGTAATACCCTACTTCCTGCTTGATTGATCTTGATGAATATGAGGATTACAGGAGTTGATCTACCACGAGATCGTAATGGCTAAACCCTAGAAGTCTAGCCTGTATGATTATGATTGCCTCTACGGACTAAACCCTCCGGTTTATAAAGACACCGGAGGGGCCTAGGGTTGTACAGAGTCGGTTTACAGAGGAAGGAATCTTCATATCCGAATGCCAAGCTTGCCATCCACGCAAAGGAGAGTCCCATCTGGACACGGGAGGAAGTCTTCTATCTTGTATCTTCATGGCCCATCAGTCCGGCCCACGTCACATAGCCCGGACATCCGAGGGCCCCTTAATCCAGGACTCCCTCAGTCTACCCCGAACATGCTAGCGACGACAGCGCGCGCTGTCAGACCGTGCCAATGCGGCTGGGCCCGCCAGTAGCCGGCGTGCCGCCAACAGCGCGGTCGATCTCGCATGGTAGGCCTCGGTAAGGTGTCTCATGGATGCCAATTTCTTGGCGCTCTCAATGAGCAAGACACGGCAGGCTTCTAGCGTCTCGGCGTCGGCGTCTTCTGCAAGGGGCGCAGACAAGTCCCGTAGTGCCGCCTGTAGCGGGTCTTGAACGGCCCCACCAGAGGCTCCGTCGTGGCTGATGACGAGCACTTCCGTGACGATGCTGCCGCCGCTGTCGGCGCGAGGGAGCGGGTCGTCGACGACCACCACTTTGGTGGGGAAAGCATCGAGGGATGCCGTATCGGAGTCGACGAGCATCGGGTCGGTGGAGCCGATCGACTCTAGGTTGGAGAAGGGCTCGTTGGTGATGTGGAGCTTGCCAAGGAGGTCGACAAGGCAGCTCTCAGAGCTGGCTGCTCCCGTGTCGGGCGCGGGATCATCGGGGAGGCGGATCTCGCCGATGAGGTCAGCAAGGCAGCTCGCCGCGCAGGCGAGCTCAGCGCCATGCAGCGCATCAGCGCAAACGCCATCAAGCGTGCCAGGCTGGCTGCGCTCGCTGGGGAAAAAGAGGGTTCCCATCCAGAATAGATCTCCGAACGATGGTGCACCTAGCCCCACGGTGGGCGCCAAATGTCGGGGGTGTCATGCGACATATGCCAAAGGATGGCTTACCATGGACGGGGCTAATAATATGTCGCCGGTGCCAGGAAACGGGATAAGGCGCAAACATGCCCGCTGGCGAATCTTACCCAGGTTCGGGGCTCTCCGAGGAGATAACACCCCTACTCCTGCTCTGCGGGGTCTCCGCATGATCACTCAAGCAACAATGGTGGCCACAAGCTTGCTCCTTGAGCTGTTTCTGTAGTGGGGGAAGAAGAACAATGCTAGCCCTAGCTTCCTCTCTCTATATGGATGTGTGGGTGATCTAAGGTCTGAACCCTTTGCATGGGTGCCCTGGGGGGTTTATATAGGCCTACCCCCAGGGGTACAAAGGTAATCTGGCCGGGTGTAGGACCCGACTGTCAGTGTATGTGGTCGCCGGCTTCTCCGTCGGCCGCTGGGGCCCGCCGCCTGGTGGGCCCTGCCGGCTGTCTCGTACTTGGCCGACAGGCCGCGCCCACTGCTGGCGGGTCCTGCCGGCTGCTTAGTACTATGGCAATGCCACTGATGATGTATGCTTTGTCGGGGGAGGCGTGGCTACAGTACCGCCTGGCGGGCGTTCACTGTAGCCACTCCCCATCTCTTCTGATTAATGGCGCACAAACTTTGAGGGAGGGGGAAGGCCGCCTGCTAGGAGTCGGCCTCCCCCGCGTCGACTGGTTGGGGTTCGCAGCCTTCTGGCTTCTCACGGACAGGTAGGGCCCGCTGCCTGCAGGCCGTACCGACAGCCTGTAGTGGGGGCATGGCCTCCCCCGTTATGGGTGATGTCATGGGCCACGTGGCAACAGTGTCGCGCCGGGCGGGGGATGTCCGCCCTGTACGCCGCACTGTGGCCACGTTCTGCCCTGGATTCGGGGGTGGCATGTTGCACTGTAGCCACGCCCCGTCTCGTCATCTTAATGTGGTGCAAACTTCAAGGGGGCGGAGGGGGGCCGTCTCCTGGGAGCCGGCCTCTCTAGAGGCCGCCTGGTAGGAGTCGGCCCACCTCAAGGCGGTCTCTTGGGAACTGCCGTCCTCTAGCAGCCGGCAGCTTGGACCAGCCGGCCTTAAGAAGGAGGCTCTTCGTCTTCGAGGCTTGAGGGGCGCAGCCAGCCCCGATGTCTTGAATCGCCATGGGGAGCAGATGAGGCTACCCGTGGTCATTTACTCCGACAGAGTGTGACTACGCCCGGTCCTTGTTGAAGGTTAAAACAGCACACTTGACGAAAAATCGTTATGGTCTTGATGCGTAGGTAAGAACGGTTCTTGCTAAGCCCGTAGCAGCCACGTAAAACTTGCAACAACAAAGTAGAGGACGTCTAACTTGTTTTTGCAGGGCTTGCTGTGATGTGATATGGTCAAGACATGACGATATATAAGTTGTTGTATGAGATCATCATGTTTTGTAACAGTTATCGGCAACTGGCAAGAGCCATATAGTTGTCTCTTTATTGTATGAAATGCAATCGCCATGTAATTGCTTTACTTTATCACTAAGCGGTAGCGATAGTCGTAGAAGCAATAGTTGGCAAGACGACAACGATGCTTTGATGGAGATCAAGGTGTCAAGCCGGTGACAATGGTGATCATGATGGTGCTTTGGAGATGGAGATGAAAGGCACAAGATGATGATGACCATATCATATCACTTATATTGATTGCATGTGATGTTTATCCTTCATGCATCTTATTTTGCTTAGTACGGCAGTAGCATTATAAGATGATCTCTCACTAAATTTCAAGGTACAAGTGTTCTCCCTGAGTATGCACCGTTGCGACAGTTCGTCATGCCGAGACACCACGTGATGATCGGGTGTGATAAGCTCTACGTTCACATACAATGAGTGCAAGCCAGTTTTGCACACGCAGAATACTCGGGTTAAACTTGATGATCCTAGCATATGCATATATGGCCTCGGAACACTGAGACCGAAAGGTCGAGCGTGAATCATATAGTAGATATGATCAACATAGTGATGTTCACCATTGAAAACTACTACATCTCACGTGATGATCGGACATGGTTTAGTTGATATGGATCACGTGATCACTTAGATGATTAGAGGGATGTCTATCAAAGTGGGAGTTCTTAAGTAACATGATTAATTGAACTTTAATTTATCATGAACTTAGTACCTGATAGTATTTTCCATGTCTATGTTGTTGTAGATAAATGGCCCGTGCTACTGTTCCGTTGAATTTTAATGCGTTCCTAGAGAAAGCTAAGTTGAAAGATGACGGTAGCAACTACACGGACTGGGTCCATAACTTGAGGATTATCCTCATTGCTGCACAGAAGAATTACGTACTGGAAGCACCGCTAGGTGCAAGACCCGCTGCAGGAGCAACACCGGATGTTGTGAACGCCTAGCAGAGCAAAGCTGATGACTACTCGATAGTTCATTGTTCCATGCTTTATGGCTTAGAACCGGGACTTCAACGACGTTTTGAACGTCATGGAGCATATGAGATGTTCCAGGAGTCGAAGTTAATATTTCAAGAAAATGCCCGGATTGAGAGATATGAAGTCTCCAATAAGTTCTACAACTGCAAAATGGAGGAGGATAGTTTTGTCAGTGAACATATACTCAAAATGTCTGGGTATCATAATCACTTGACTCAACTGGGAGTTAATCTTCCGGTTGATAGTGTCATTGACAGAGTTCTTCAATCACTGCCACCAAGCTACAAAAGCTTTGTGATGAGCTATAATATGCGAGGGATGGATAAAACAATTCCCGAGCTCTTCGCAATGCTAAAGGCTGCGGAGGTAGAAATCAATAAGGAGCATCAAGTGTTGATGGTCAACAAGACCACTAGTTTCAAGAAAAAGGGCAAAGGGAAGAAGGGGAACTTCAAGAAGAACGGCAAGCAAGTTGCTGCTCAAGTGAAGAAACCCAAGTCTGGACCTAAGCCTGAGATTGAGTGCTTCCACTTCAAAGGGACTGGTCACTGGAAGCGGAACTGCCCCAAGTATTTGGCGGATAAGACGGATGGCAAAGTGAAAGGTATATTTGATATACATGTTATTGATGTGTACCTTACTAATGCTCGTAGTAGAGCCTGGGTATTTGATACTGGTTATGTTGCTCATATTTGCAACTCGAAACAGGGGCTACTGATTAAGCGAAGATTGGCTAAGGACGAGGTGATGATGCCGTGGGAAATGGTTCCAAAGTCGATGTGATCGCCGTCCGCACGCTACCTCTACATCTACCTTCAAGATTAGTTTTAGACCTGAATAATTGTTATTTGGTGCCAGCGTTAAGCATGAACATTATTATATCTGGATCTTGTTTGATGCGAGACGGTTATTCATTTAAATCAGAGAATAATGGTTGTTCTATTTATATGAGTAATATCTTTTATGGTCATGCACCCTTGATGAGTGGTCTATTTTTATTGAATCTCGATAGTAGTGATACACATATTCATAGTATTGAAGCCAAAAGATATAAGTTTAATAATGATAGTGCAACTTATTTGTGGCACTGCCGTTTAGGTCATATTGGTGTAAAGCGCATGAAGAAACTCCATGCTGATGGGCTTTTGGAATCACTTGATTATGAATCACTTGATGCTTGCGAACCATACCTCATGGGCAAGATGACTAAGACTCTGTTCTTCGGAACAATGGAGCGAGCAACAGACTTGTTGGAAATAATACATACTGATGTATGCGGTCCGATGAGTGTTGAGGCTCGCGACGAGTATTGTTATTTTCTGACCTTCACAGATGATTTGAGCATATATGGGTATATCTACTTGATGAAACATAAGTCTAAAATATTTAAAAAGTTCAAAGAATTTCAGAGTGAAGTGGAAAATCATCGTAACAAGAAAATAAAGTTTCTACGATCTGATCGTGGAGGTGAATATTTGAGCTACGAGTTTGGTCTTCATTTGAAACAATGCGGAATAGTTTCGCAACTCACGCCAACCGAAACACCATAGCATAAGGTGTGTCCGAACATCGTAACCGCACTTTATCAGATATGGTGCGATCTATGATGTCTCTTACTGATTTACCGCTATTGTTTTGGGGTTATGCTTTAGAGACGCCTGCATTCACGTTAAATAGGGCACCATCTAAGTCCGTTGAGACGACGCCATATGAACTGTGGTTTGGCAAGAAACCCAAGTTGTCGTTTCTTAAAGTTTGGGGTTGTGATGCTTATGTGAAAAAGCTTCAACCTGATAAGCTCGAACCCAAATCGGAGAAATGTGTCTTCATAGGATACCCAAAGGAGACTATTGGGTACACCTTTTATCACAGATCCGAAGGCAAGATATTCGTTCCTAAGAATGGATCCTTTCTAGAGAAGGAGTTTCTCTCGAAACAAGTGAGTGGGAGGAAAGTAGAACTTGATGAGGTAATTGTACCTGCTCCCTTATTGGAAAGTAGTTCATCATAGAAATCAGTTCTAGTGATTCCTACACCAATTCGTGAGGAAACTAATGATGATGATCATGAAGTTTCTGATCAAGTTACTACCGAACCTCGTAGGTCAACCAGAGTAAGATCCGCACCAGAGTGGTACGGTAATCCTCTTCTGGACGTCATGTTACTTGACCATGACGAACCTACGAACTATGAGGAAGCGATGATGAGCCCAGATTCCGCGAAATGGCTTGAGGCCATGAAATCTGAGATGGGATCCATTGTGAGAACAAAGTGTGGACTTTGGTTGACTTGCCCGATGATCGGCAAGCCATAGAAAATAAATGGATCTTCAAGAAGAAGACCGACGCTGACGGTAATGTTACTGTCTACAAAGCTCGACTTGTTGCAAAAGGTTTTCGACAAGTTCAAGCGGTTGACTACGATGAGACTTTCTCACCCGTAGCGATCCTTAAGTCTGTCCGAATCATGTTAGCAATTGCCGCATTTTATGATTATGAAATTTGGCAAATGGACGTCAAAACTGCATTCTTGAATGGATTTCTAGAAGAAGAGTTGTATATGATGCAACCAGAAGGTTTTGTCGGTCCAAAGGGTGCTAACAAAGTGTGCAAGCTCCAGCGATCCATTTATGGACTGGTGCAAGCCTCTCGGAGTTGGAATAAACGTTTTGATAGTGTGATCAAAGCATATGGTTTTATACAGACTTTTGGAGAAGCCTGTATTTACAAGAAAGTGAGTGGGAGCTCTGTAGCATTTCTAATATTATATGTGGATGACATATTGCTGATTGGAAATGATATAGAATTTCTTGATAGCATAAAAGGATACTTAAATAAGAGTTTTTCTATGAAAGACCTCGGTGAAGCTGCTTACATATTGGGCATCAAGATCTATAGAGATAGAGCAAGACGCTTAATTGGACTTTCACAAAGCACATACCTTGATAAGATTTTGAAGAAGTTCAAAATGGATCAGTCAAAGAAAGGGTTCTTGCCTATGTTACAAGGTGTGAAGTTGAGTAAGACTCCATGCCCGACCACTGCAGAAGATAGAGAGAAAATGAAAGTCATTCCCTATGCCTCAGCCATAGGTTCTATCATGTATGCAATGCTGTGTACCAGACCTGATGTGTGCCTTGCTATAAGTATGGGAGGGAGGTACCAAAGTAATCCAGGAGTGGATCACTAGACAACGGTCAAGAACATCCTGAAATACCTGAAAAGGACTAAGGATATGTTTCTCGTTTATGGGGTGACAAAGAGCTCGTCGTAAACGGTTACGTCGATGCAAGCTTTGACACTGATCCAGATGACTCTAAGTCACAAACCGGATATGTGTTTATATTGAATGGTGGAGCTATCAGTTGGTGCAGTTCCAAACAGAGCGTCGTGGCGGGATCTATGTGTGAAGCGGAGTACATAGCTGCTTCAGAAGCAGCGAATGAAGGAGTCTGGATGAAGGAGTTCATATCCGATCTAGGTGTCATACCTAGTGCATCGGTTCCAATGAAAATCTTTTGTGACAATACTGATGCAATTGCCTTGGCAAAGGAATCCAGATTTCACAAGAAGACCAAGCACATCAAGAGACGCTTCAATTCCATCCGTCATGAAGTGTCGGAAGGGGACATAGAGATTTGCAAGATACATACGGATCTGAATGTTGCAGACCCGTTGACTAAGCCTCTCTCACGAGCAAAACATGATCAGCACCAAGACTCCATGGGTGTTAGAATCATTACTATGTAATCTAGATTATTGACTCTAGTGCAAGTGGGAGACTGAAGGAAATGTGCCCTAGAGGCAATAATAAAGTTGTTATTTACATTTCCTTATATCATGATAAATGTTTATTATTCATGCTAGAATTGTACTCCCTCCGTTCCTAAATATAAGTCTTTGTAGATATTTCACTATGGACCACATACGGATGTATGTAGATGCATTTTAGAGTGTAGATTCACTCATTTTGCTCCGTATGTAGTCCATAGTGAAATCTCTATAAAGACTTATATTTAGGAACAGAGGGAGTATTAACCGGAAACTTAGTACATGTGTGAATACATAGACAAACAGAGTGTCCCTAGTATGCCTCTACTTGAATAGCTTGTTTATCAAAGATGGTTATGTTTCCTAGCCATAGACATGTGTTGTCATTTGATGAACGGGGTCACATTATTAGAGAATGATGTGATGGACAAGACCCATCCGTTAGCTTAGCACTATGATCATTTAGTTTATTGCTATTGCTTTCTTCATGACTTATACATATTCCTCTGACTATGAGATTATGCAACTCCCGAATACCGGAGGAACACTTAGTGTGCTATCAAATGTCACAACGTAACTGGGTGATTATAAAGATGCTCTACAGGTGTCTCCGATGGTGTTTGGTGAGTTGGCATAGATCAAGATTAGGATTTGTCACTTTGATTGTCGGAGAGGTATCTATGGGCCCTCTCGGTAATGCACATCACAATAAGCCTTGCAAGCAATGTGACTAATGAGTTAGTTGTGGGATGATGCATTACGGAATGAGTAAAGAGACTTGCCGGTAACAAGATTGAACTAGGTATGGTGATACCGACGATCGAATCTCGGGCAAGTAACATACCGATGACAAAGGGAACAATGTATGTTGTTATGCGGTTTGACCGATAAAGATCTTCGTAGAATATGTAGGAACCAATATGGGCATTCAGGTTCCGCTATTGGTTATTGACCGGAGATGTGTCCCGGTCATGTCTACATAGTTCTCGAACCCGTAGGGTCCGCACGCTTAACGTTCGATGACGATTGGTATTATGAGTTTATGTGATTTGATGTACCGAAGGTTGTTCGGTGTCCCGGATGAGATCACGGACATGACGAGGAGTCTCGAAATGGTCGAGACATAAAGATTGATATATTGGAAGGTTACATTCGGACATCGGAATGGTTCGGGTCGTTTCGGATAAGTTTCGGAGTACCGGGGGTTACAGGAACCCCCCTGGGAAGTTATTGGGCCTCATGGGCCTAGCAGTGGAAGAGAGGAGGCATGCCAAGGTGTGCCCCCCCCCCCCTAGCCCAAACCGAATTGGACTAGGGCTAGGGGGGCTAGGCCCCCCTTTCCTTCTCTTCTCCCTCTCCTTCCCCCCTTCTCCTTGTGGAAGTAGGAAAGGGGGGCGAATCCTACTTGGAGTAGGACTCCCCCCCCTTGGGCGCGCCTCCTCCTGGCCGGCCTCCTCCTCCTTCCCTCCTTTATATACGTGGGGAGGGGGCACCCAAAGGCACAACAGACAATCTCTTAGCCGTGTGCGGTGCTCCCTCACAGTTTTACACCTCGATCATATTGTCGTAGTGCTTAGGCGAAGCCCTGCGCTGGTAACTTCATCATCACCGTCACCATGCCGTCGTGCTGACGGAACTCTCCCTCGGCCTCAGCTGGATCTAGAGTTCGAGGGACGTCACCGAGCTGAATGTGTGCAGATCGCGGAGGTGCCATACGTTCGGTACTTGATTGGTTGGATCGCGAAGACGTTCGACTACATCAACCACGTTAATAAACGCTTCCGTTTTCGGTCTACGAGGGTACGTGGACACACTCTCCCCGCTCATTGATATGCTTCTCCTAGATAGATCTTGTGTGATCGTAGGAATATTTTTGAAATACTACGTTCCCCAACAACATGGCGGCCTACATCAAGAGTTGACGCAGCCTTTGCTAAGCTATGCGCTTCACTACTAGACTCCCTAGGTTCAAAACGGAAAATAACATCGTCGAACTTGCTTCTCCTCTTCTCTATTGCTCTGAAGACTGGTGCGCAAACATCAGCTGCACATTTGTTGATGTTTGCAATCACCTCAAGGCAGTCAGAACCAATCACCATATGCTGAACATGTAGATCCTGCCCCAGTGCTAGTGCCACGTTACACGCCCATGCTTCCAGACTAGCGGGTCCGAAAGGTCGTCGAAGACGACGACAGAAGCACGTAGAAAACGTCCACCCTTGTCTTTGCATATGGCTGCAGCTACCCCCTTATCGCCATGGCGGGAAAGGCCCCCGTCCACATTCATTTTCACGGCTAGACCCACTGGAGGGAGCCATCTCCTTAGTCTTTGGCGCGGTGTTGCACTCCCTGTAGAGTGCGTTGCAGCAAAAGTAGCGATTTCCCGATCATGTAAATATCAGTTGATGAAGCTCATTGTTGATAAAGGCCTCTGGAACTCATTGTCATGGATCTCTCTTCTTCTTGCCCACCAGATGCACCACATCATTATAAGCACACGAGTAAGGTCCTGTTGTGACATTGAATAAAAAAGTTAGAAAAGTCTATGTCTTGTGTCTTCAGCTTGATTTGATACTGCATGTTCAAAGATCTCTTCGTCTCCCAGCACCCACACACAGAGGGCCGTATGACAATTGAACAGAGAATGACACCAAGTATCTTCTGCTGTAGAACATATGGAGCAGACCGGTGTTGTGGCCATCTTCCTTTTTATTTTAATATTCCTTTTTATTTTTCTTTTTTCCGGAGCTTATTTTTCTTATGTTTTATTTTTTTAATTTTGCACATTTTTATATTGGTTTTGCAATATACGGTGAACCTTTTTTCGAAATACACACTCAAACCTTTTAGTATATGATGCACATCTTATAAATACATAATGAATATTTTTTTATAGTATATGATGAATTTTTTATATATACATTGAATATTTTTAATATATGATGAACACATTTTTAATACATACTAAACATTTTTTTAATATGCACTGAAATATTTTTGTATAACACATACCGAACAATTGTCTAACATCTATTTTAATAGTTTTTAAAATATCCAGTTCCAAAAAAGCAGTAATTGGATATTTTACGTGAAAAACCAACAAAAATCAAAGAAAACTAAAATAAAAGCCAGTTCGCAGTGCAAAGTGCGCCATTCCCTTCCCCGCCAGCACGTGCTTTCCGCCGAACCATATGCGGTTTCTTTCTTTTGATTTAAATTTTAATTTTGCACATTTGTTATTTTTATTTTTTCTTTCTTTTGTTATCGTATATTTCTTTTGCCATTTTCATTTAAGAATGCTCATGAATAACAAAAACATGTTTGGAATTTCAAAAAAGAAACTTTAATTTTTTTTATAAAAAATGTTTGTTATTTTAAAAATGACCATGATCTAAACATGTTTCTGGATTTCTCAAAATGTTCATGTATTTGAAAAAAATTTGGATTCGAAAATATGCTCGCAAATTTAAAAACAAGTTCTTGATTTTAATGAATGTTCTGAATTTTGGGAAAATATTAATGAATTTGAAAATAAGAAGTTCATGATTCAATAAAACTCTCTAATTTGGAAAACCTAGATTTCTTGTTGGGAAAACTAGTCACGATTTCCAATAATGTCCATTTATTGCCAAACTATTAGTCTATTCATAAAATGTTCACCTACCCAAGAAACTATAGAAAAAATTGAAACAATGATTGTGAATTCAAGTTTACTTCACTATTCTGAAAAACAAATCGAGTTTCTGAAAAATAATCACAGATTTGAAAAATGTTTTTGGATTTCAGAACTTTTGGTGAATTATAAAATGGGAAATGAAATAAAAAATGAAAGTAAAAAAGATGAAGTGTAAAAAAGCAAGGAAAGAGGGAAAATTAAAAAAAGGAAAAAACATAACAAAAACAATAAAAAAAGAGAAACAAAGCTCAGCTAGGATCGTTGGGCTGGGCCAAGAGTACGGAGCGGGGAATGACGGGCGCCTGTATATGTCGCATTTAGGCAGTCCAACTAGAGACGCGCGCGGCAGGCCACGGTCTCTCTTTTTGTTTTTTTGCTTTAGTTTTGGACTTTTCATTATACTTTCAAATAGTATATATTACAAAAAACACTTTACAAATCACATTTGAAAAAGGTGGATTAAGTATTTGCAAAATGTTGAATAAATAATTGAAAAATATTGACAAAGAAGTAATCCTTTGTTACTTGGTGGGCTGAGAAGTAATTCTTTGTTAGTTGATCCCAAAAATGTTGATCCCAAATCACATTCCGCAAGTCACCTAGGGTGGGCTGAGAACGCGCCACTTGGCGCGCTCCCTCCGTTATTTGTTTTTTTTTCGCATGCTTTTTAGATGGTTTTTTCGGCTTTCGGTTTTCCTACGGTCTTTCTTAGGCTTTGGACAAAAAAATATGAGAGAAAATTTTCGTGAAAAAACGCATTTTCTTTCTTTTTTTTTTGTTTCCACGAGAGGCACCGTCCTGCCTCTGAAAAAAATGTTGTTTTTTCTTTTTTTTTCTTTTCATGAGAGGCACGGATTTGCTTCCGCGAGATGCTCAGTCGTGCCTCTCGGAAAAAGAAAAAAATACGCACTTCTTCTTTTTCTATCTGCGAGAGGCACAGTCGTGCCTCTCGGAAACAGAAAAATACACATTTTCTTTTTGTTTGCTTCCGCGAGAGGCACAGATTTGCTTCCACGAGAGGCATGGTCCTGCATCTCAGAAACGGAAAAAAAGTGCTTTCTTTTTTTCACTTTCACGAGAGACATGGATTTGCTTCCGCGAGAAGCACACTTTTCTCTTCTTTTTTCCTTTCGTGAGAGGCACGGATTTGCTTCCGCAAGAGGCAGACGTTTTTTTTATTCCCTTCCACGAGAGGCAGAGTCGTGTCTCTCGAAAGGCACGGTTTTGTTACGATCGTGCATCTTTCGGAAAGGAAAAAAGAGTGCTCCTGGTTAGGGTTTTGTTTCTTTTTTTAATAAAAAAAGTTCGTCAAAACTATGTACATGGGATTTAGTTTTTAAGATCTTAACACGTGGAAACTGTTCGAGATTTGGATACACAGCTTAAGAGATAAAATATTTTTAATAAACGAATCTACGAAAGAAAGAAAACTTCAGGGTTACGACAAGTGGCGCAAATGCAGTGCGCCACTTATCACACCCTAGGAAAATGAGAGTCATCTTTGTAAAAAGTCCTTAATTAGTGATCGATGTATCCAAGAACCTAATAAGCCAGAACGCCCGTGGATGAGCCCGAGGCAACCTATGTCATTGATGGTCCAGGGCGTGAACAAATTGCTCCTGGCCGGGCCTCGGCGAGTCAACCGACAATTCAACAAAAACTAGCTAACGCAAAAACATTAAAATGCACAAACCCAACGTGGGAGCTATTTCAAAACGAGTTAAGAAGGAACTATTGCTGAAGCATCTACGTGACGGGCCGACCCATCAGCTTTCACGGAAAAGAGTAATAATAAGAGAAGAGAAAGGCACGAGCGCCAGGAGTCGATCCCGTGATAGTGGACAATGCCGCCAGCTACTGTGTTGCTTCCCATTTCGTGATACCAAGCAGGGGTGCGACCTACTTAGAGGGGAAAAAAAATCTGGGTTTTCATTGGTTTTGTCATTCTTTTTTTGCATTTTTTCTTCTCCATTTTCTGTATGGTTTTATTTTTTCTTCTCCATTATTTGTTTTTCTTTTGTTTGTTTCCGTTTTCACTCTACATTCTCGTATATGTGAAAAACATTTTTTAATAACTGATCAATATTTTTTGTATATGCACTCAACATTATCCGAACGCTTATTCAACATTTTTCAAATAATTGTTCAAAATTTTAATACTTATTCAATATTTTTTAAATACTTTTCAACATTCTTCAAATACTCATACAACATTTTTAATACTTGTTCAATATTTTTCAAATACTTGTTCAACATTTTTAATAATTATTTAATATTTTTTGAATACTCGTTCCACATTTTTAAAATACTTGTTCAACATTTTTTAATACTTATTCAGCATTTTTCAAATACTTGTTCAACATTTTTAACACTTATTCAACACTTGAAAGACTTGTTCAACATTTTTCAAATACTCATTTAACATTTTTTAATACTTATTCAACATTTCTTAAATACTTGTTCGACATTTTCAAATGTTTTTTTGAAGAGTATTTTTTAATATATATATGTGTAGAATATTTTAAAGTATAAAGAAAAATACAAAAATAAAGCAAAAGACGAAAACAGAAGAAAAAGAATAGGTCGTGGCCTCCCGCGTAGCAGGGCCGGCCCATCTGCGAGGCTACCCCCTCGTCTCGCGTAACGCGAGGAATACATCTCCGCTCGCAAACGAGGTTTGCTAGGATTTTCCCCGCTTGCTCAGTTATATATATAGTTTATAAAATAATTCATGCACTAAAAATCTAAAAGTTTAACATTTCAAAAAGGTCATGCATATTTTTAGAAAACTTATGAATTTGAAAAAAAATGTTCACGTATTTGAAAAAAACATTCGTGGATTTGAAAATTTTAGGAAATTTGAAAAAGTTCATGGGATTTGAAAAAAGTTCATGGATTGAAAAAAACCACTCAGAAAAAAGTTGGTGGATTGAAAATATTTTCACATATTTGGAAAAAATCATAAATTTGGAAAAGTTTGCGGCTTTTAAAAGATGTTCATGAATTTGAAAAAACTTTGTAGATTTTTTTTTCGATTTTCAAAACTTCACATATTTGAAAAAAGTTCATTGATTTGAAAAAACTTCCATGATAATAAAAATAAAAGGGAGAATAAAAAATAAAAAAAAGTATAAAACCGGGTGAAAAAACAAGAAAACCGAGTGATAATGATGGGAAAAGAAGAAAAAAAAGGTTAAAAGGATCTGAAGCTTCCTAAAATCAATCCAGAAGCTTACGGAACATTCCCAACTGGGAAGGCAAAACTCTTAGATGGGCAGACCCAGTGAGAAACTAGCGATTGTGACCGTGTGGGTTGCATACGCATTTGCCTGTATTTGGCGTGTTAAGCGCCGAATATGTATTTGATGTGCCTGCCCTTGCCCGTGTGAGATGAACCGACGAACCCCTAACTATGTCACCCAGCTTCCCCTCTCGACCTTTGAAAGAAATTTGTAGCCACCGACCATGCAACATCTGATCGGCGATCCCAGTGCCCTTCCGCCCTATGTGGATTTGCCCAATAATTTCCGCTCTGGGCTCTCCCAAATCCCAGTTTCTCTTGGCACCTTGTCTTGACTAAATGCTGACTGCATGATTCTTCAGTTCAATCCTTCACTAGTTCCAAGCTCTTTCCCTTGCAAAGTCTCTTTAGTTTAGGGTTCAATAGTTAGTTTTGTACTCATATAGTTTTGTCAATGTAGAAATTCATTAGTTTTCAAGTTCTCAAAAAACCATGTAGTTTTGTCCTTTTGCAGTTCCTTTTGGGGTAATTTTGGGTTGAAGCACATTCAACATTGTGTTCGTATTCTTATTAGTTACGCAATAGAGCCGACCTTTTGTATGCCTTGAAATTAGGGTAATTTTGGGTGTAATTTTTGGCCCCGGGTATCACCCAATCCTGGCTACATCATTGAGGACATTCATATGGAGAACATCAATTCTCCAGTGCACGGGGGTCCTGTGCATGGGAAAGCCATTGATTTGCTTGGAGATTTGAAGTCATGTATGAGTACTACTCATAGTTGGTCTGGTGCCCTGAGCCGCCAGCCACCACCCCCTTCTCTCCAATCTACTCATGGTTGTCACCAGGCGAAGCCCGCACGGCACCGTAGGCGGTGGGGAGGCTCGTTTCTCTCCTATGCACTCGGGTTGCGCGGGGGCGCTTGGCTGCAAGAGGAGTCGGATCTCCTCCAGGCAAGCGGCACCTGCTCATG
This sequence comes from Triticum aestivum, assembly GCF_018294505.1. Taxonomy (NCBI): domain Eukaryota; kingdom Viridiplantae; phylum Streptophyta; class Magnoliopsida; order Poales; family Poaceae; genus Triticum; species Triticum aestivum. Next base: position 540,561,630 of record NC_057808.1, on the reverse strand, counting down.
CTCCCATATACAACAATAATAAAAATGGTGCATGCATGCACGGGCACGGTAGAAAACCCTCTCTCCATCAATATGTTTGTGCTCTCACAAAGTAAAACATGTCACAACTACAGGTGATGCAGAAATGCAGGTACTGACTGACAAGCACAGGAGAAGAACTCAAGGTAGTATGATATACTTACCCAACTACTTATAAGAACACCATCTGCAATTGTCTAAATAAATGGTTATGGCCAAACCCAGGTCTAACACTGAAGTAACCGAAAGAGAAGTGTGGTGATGGTTTCAGATTTTAAGTGTGAGACCAAATCTAGTTGTACTGATGCTCTATTTACTTGTACACATTGGCATCGATGAGCAAGAGAAACCAACAAGAAAGAGCAAGACAAACCAACAAGAAAGTACCAATTTTTTTTTCAAGTTCAATAGAGTAATGCGTCGTGTACTCAGGCAAGCGAAATGGATAGATCGGTGTATTTCTTCTTTAGTTAGAGAGAAGTTCAATAGGAAAAAGAGTAACAGACCCTCGCAAAAAATAAAGTAACGGAAGTATGACTACTGAATACTGCTCGATGATCTCACTGCATACAAAAGGAAAACTTACAATTTCAATTAAATTCAGTTCACAAAGAGAGCATGTGTGCATCCCTCGTATCTATTGGAATTTTGGGATAACTATGGAGCTTGAATATGGTCAAACAAGTGCAAGCCAGGCAGGCGAAGCTAGTTGATTTTACCGTCTTCATTTCCATCGACCATTGTCGTTAATAAACATGCTGATAAAGGTCAGGGAAATCGGGCAGCAAGGTATCATGCATACCAACACAGTAACACTGCTCCCTAAAAAAACAGTAACACTGCACCTTTGTTGGACCAAATGAGGTAAAGATGGAACACTACACCACCAAGAGTAACTAGGTAATCTTGTACAGCTTTTCCCCCTACTTAATGAAAATGCAGAGCACCTGCTGTTCCGATAAAGAAGAAGAGTAACTAAGTAACATAATTAATATAGAACTTCCAAAATCAACAAGATTTTTTTATTTTTTATTTGGAACGAAGGCTCAAGAAGAGCCCGGCTTTGAATTAACAAAGCCATCAACCGGCCAGGATTATAAGGACACCCGCTTACAACGCAAAGAAAAGGAAACCGAGCGACGGATACAAGGCACTCAAGCAAAACAACTCAAGGCCGCATCAGAGTGAGCCAAGGCATCAACACGCTGCTACCAACACCCTACTGGACGACCTACACCAACAGAACGAAACTAGGGTCTTGGGAGGAATGCACCACCGCGCAAGCTTCGTGATCACAGCCACCCTCGGAGCCAGCCATGGACCAGACCACCATCTGTTACTGCCTCTGCAAAGGGCCCCTACCCCTTCATCCTGGCTCGAAGGATGCCGTACCGGCAGACGGCAGCTCGGTTCACCCCAGAACCCAAATGTATGGCCTCCAAGCTGCAGGGAGAAGAAACTAGAGCAAGACCGCAAGCCCAGAGCACACTACAAACAAGCACCATCGTCGTCTGCAGCTCAGACGCACCAAATGGTGAGAGCTGCCGGCCACAGTCGCAGAAGCAAGGGAAGCAGCGAAAAGGAGATCAAAGGCCAGCGCTGGATTCGTCGGAGCACAATGCTCCCACCAAATGGTATATCGTTGTCGCCGAAGAGGGGAACCCGATCCCCTCTTGCCCAAGCTCGTGGGCATCGACCCACCGGCGACCTCGTCAGGGACCCTCCAGCCAGCAACCTATGAAGAAACCCAATCCAAGTTGTCTCCCGCCACCATCACATCCACAACCAAACTCTCTCGCCGCCCCTGCAATCCCTGGACGGTGCCTCCAAGAAGGAACACGACACGGACGTGCCATCGTCGCCCGAAACAGGGGACCTAGGCTTTCACCTAGCAGGGGTCGAAAGGAGGGGGAGGATCCACACCACAGCCTCCAAGGAGGGGAACGGCGCCCAAGGCGTCGCCTTTGGTGTGACCGCCGCGCCGGCCAGGGGTTTCCCCCGGATCCAACCCCGCCCGACGAGATCCGCGCAGCCAGCAACCGGGAGCAGCGGCCTAAGCCACCAGGACTCAGATCTGGCGAAGGATGGAGCAGATCGGGGCAGAGGGGATGGGCTTCATTAGTGGCATACCTGCGGGGGTGGGATGCACACCAGCGACTGCTGACCGCCACCACCTCGTCACCCGCGAGACTGAGGGGGCGCCTCGCTCGCACCGGCAGGGCGGCCCGCCGCCAGGGCCACCCCACCCTCACCTGACGGGCCGCCGCTCCGCGAGCTGAGGCCCTGTCCGAGACGAGCAGCCGCCGAATCCCCGTCGCCACCTTCATCGGTGTCGAGCGCGCGCGCCGGAGCACACCTCAGGCGGCGGCGGAGAGGAAGGAGGGGGCACGGCTGTGGCGGCGGCTAGGGTTACCCCCGGGTCGCCTCGGAGGAGACGACGCGCGCGCGGGGGGGGGGGGGGGGCTCGGCCCGGAATCAATCGACAAGATTTCAAAAAAAGTTATACCCATGCTGAAAACGCCAAGAAGGCTACACCATCTTTTTCCCAAACAAACACACCGTTACAGTTTATTTATTTTTTGGGTAAGGCTGGTGTTCTCAAGAACAGAAAACACGAGAATTTTTATATTTAACACAGAACACATGAGAACCAATCATGCCACAATAACACACGAACAGCACAGGTGCATGTTAGTAGACAAGTGCAGATTTTGTATTAGCCCATCAATTAACTAAGCAAATTAAGCCCTACTAGCCATCAATAACAAACTCCCCAGCTAACGATAGCCAAGACGGCGCGTATGATTGCATTATATGGTATATATTCTGTCTTCTTCAATGTGAACCATCAAACTGCTGGCCGTTACTCCCTCCGTTCCAAAATAGATGACTCAACTTTATACAAATTTTAGTATAAAGTTAGTATAAAATTGGGTCATCTATTTTGGAACGGAGGGAGTATATTCTATCTGAAATTGGGCGGTCATCGTCAACGGCTTAACCGGATATCCACGAGCATATGCCGTGAACCCCCTTGCATGCATGATCGTCGGGATTCTCGGTACGTATTTTTATACTCCTATGAAGCGTCCTGTGCTTGCTGTCTCGACGCTTGTGGGAAAACATAATCATGGGAACCGCGGCCGCCACTCTGCGGTCTACACGGGACCAAAACAAAGATTGTAAAATGGATCCCAAGAGTTCCCACGCAATTGCGTCTCACGTTTAGTTTAGTGATCTCTGGATAGCAAACAAACTGCAAGAGGACAAGAAAGCGTGTTCCCGACCGAATTACAAAATGCACCTTTCAGCGAAAATTAAGCATAGCTCAGATGACTAGGTTGACTGTGGTGGAATATGCTCACACAGGTTCAAATTCCTAGATTTGACATGGACGGTCGCATTTTCCTGGATTAATTCTAGGATTTCCAACGATATCCATTCAGCGTGGTATTGTGTGCACGTCAATTACGAAGAGTCCGCGACGGCTACGTCAATCTCAAGATTTGATGGCTCAATCTTCGGAAGGTGTCATAGTGATAGCATGTGTGTGCGTACATTCATATGATGACTGTGTGTGCATGTATGTGAGCGTCTGTATTGTGCTTCTAAAAAGATGCATCTTCCATCCCCCAATGACAGCTTTCACCCCTTGCATGATGGTTGGTTTAATTATTAGGAAATATCTTGTGTTATTTCTTGAATAATAAATAAATGTTGCAACTTATAAATACTAATTTCTTTTTTTCTAGAATATGCATGAGTATGCGGGGCGCGGAGTATCTGAAAGGACTGGAGCAGGCTACCATGAGACAAAAGATCCTCTTTCTAAAGAGATTCGATTCGGAACTCGAGCTCAATTGAGCTCGGATGAACAGTAAAATAGAAAAAAACAATTCTTTTTATTGTTTATGTTGTAAACTTTGACAAATGTTCTAAGTGCTTGCAAAATTTCATCATGAGACCACATTCGTGGAAGGCGTGACAAATTAAAATAAAATCGATGCTCCGAAAATGCTAATTTCGAAAGCATTTTGGATCAGTGATTTTATGTTTTTTGCTACGCTTTCCACGAATGTGATCACATGATGAAAATTTGCAAACACGTCGAACATCTGTCAAAGTTTACCGCAAAAAAAGTTCAGAAGTTTTTTAAGTTTTTTTCATCTTTTTTCATTTACTGTTCATCCAATCTCATTTGAATTCAAGCTCAGAAGAGTATTTTTGGAGTATGCGTATAAGAAGAAGAGGGTGAGACACCTATCGATACCAATTTCTTTCCTGCCACACAGGTAGGTAGGCACGTTGCTTCAAATTATGGCACGCTTGACACAGTTGGCCGTGGTTACTTGACGTTCTAAAACTAAACATGGCCAACTGTACGTGAAAGATGCAATTTTGGCGGACAAAGTGATCACGAGGATTGTTAAAGCGGCCAAGACTTGAGGCGTGTAAAATATGCAACATTCGTTCAATTTGCTTCTTCTTTTCTTTTCTGAACTCATTAAATTCGCTTGTTATTTCTGGCGGAGTCACGACTTATCGAAGCTAAACTATTTAGGGGTGTGAGTTTTGATAGTTGGGTTCAGATGATATTTCTCATGATGTCGCCATCAACGACTATGAAGACTAAGAATACTGAGCGGGTCTTTTTGCGATGTGCTTTCAACTCGGTGTTTAAATTTTTGTCTTTTTATAGCAGTCACATATGGCATGTCTCCGGATATTCACCTCTGAGGAGTTATATATCAATTTTTATATTTGTTTTTGGGCATGTCTCGTGATGTTGTCTCAGTAGACCTCTTACTTTTTGTTAGAATTCATTGTATTCTTTATAAATCTTTTTTTAATAAAAGAATCAAATATGTTATAAAAGTTCACGGGAAGTACAAAGTATCTCAAACGTAATAAAAATTACATAGATTTCGAGACCGCTACTGCTGCCAGAACAAGCTATCGACCACAACCGGGAAGTTTTCATGCATGTACCCCTATGGAGCAGCGCCCTGGAGCCGCAGTCGTCACCGTTGAACCCTTGTATAGATCTGAAGCACTGGACACCAAATCCCGCCACATAAAGAGAAACCCAAACCTCACCGCCCCAAGGAGACAACGGGTCTACGCCGAAGCTCCGCCGACTACGTTCGAACGACGAAGTCGAGGGGGATCGAAGCCCGAAAGACAAACTCGAAGAAGTGTCGCCCACCACCCGAGTGCCGCATCTGCGAGGACTAAAAACCCTAACCTAAACTTGTAACCTGAGTGGAGGCACCAGAATTCCCCTACCCACCACCGGTCGCCAGAGCGGCGGGCAGAGGGGAGGTAAATCCACGGGGTCGCCGCTGATGTTCAGAGGGAAAATTTTGACCTAGCCATGTAGAATTAGGGGAGAAAACGAGAGGAAGTCATGTTCTTTGTAGTAGAGCGTGCTGATCAGTCTCGTCTCGACTCTAGTTAAAACATAATCATGGTACCGCGGCCGCCGAATGCCATTTTGTGTTTATGCAAGGAGCCAAAACAAAGGTTGTCAAATTTGTCTACTGACGTCCGTAGACTGTTTACATCTAGGTGTGTCACCTCGTCCTCCTGGGACACGCTATAGCTGGAGACTTTATTAGGGTCTAAAGATTCCAGGATATGCCATCAAACCGTTGATCCCAAGAGTTCCCACGCAGTTTGGTTTAGTTTAGGAAATCTGGATAGCAACCGCTCAAAAACAAAAAGGAAATCTGGATAGCAACCAAACGGCAAGAGGACAGGAAAGCGCGTTCCCGGCCGGACTACAAAACGCATCTCCCGGGCCATCACCCACATGACATCGTTCACCCATTGCATGCATGATCGTTGGTTCAGCGAATTAATGAGTATAAACTAAAACCACGGCAATAATTATGAAACAAGAGGAGTGATAAATAAATATTCCAACTCACGGATACCAATTAATGGCTCTTTCCACACCGGTGGGTACGTTGCTTCACGCTAGCTTGACACAATTGTTTGACTTGACGTTCAAAAACTAAGCACAGCGGACTGTAGGTTCGTGTGAAAGACGCGATTTTCGTACTAGACAAAGTGATCACAATAATTGTTAAAGCCGCTAGGTAAGACTTGAGGAGTATATAAAACATGTGATTATCGTTGAATTTGCTTCTTCTTTTCTTTTTGGAACTCAACAAATGTGCTTGTTATTTTATGGAGGAGTCATGAGTCACCAAAGCTGCACCATTTTATTAAGGGTTTTGATATCTAGGTTCAGATGATATTTATCATGATGTCAATGGAGAGTGTTGTGCGATGTGCGGTGCTTCCAATGTGTCTGGATGTCCCCCTTTTTCTCGATGGTGTGTGGAGGAGCTCCAGGCAAAAGTCCAGTTCTGACCTTTGGTTGGTGCCAACAACAGTGGCGCAACGCCATCGGTCCCCTCCTTGGAGGCATTTTTGATGGAGCTCCATTCCACCCCCGTGGTGTTGTGGGATCATCGGGATAAATCCATAGGTCAAGGTCACTATAGCGGGTAATGACAATGTATGTGTCGCTTCCTCCATGGAGGAGTTGGGTGGATATCTTCACCGTCAGAGGCAGCGGGCGTCGAGGTAGCGAGGCTATGTGGTTACTCTATTATGGCCAAGGTCCCGTCTCGAGAAACAATGCGCGTGGGGGGAGGGGGGGAGGCGTGGTACTTATGAATTATGAGGCAGGGGCACTGCCTCAACGTTGCTTGGGTGAGTACCTTATGCCACCAGGACGACGAGGGGGCGAGGGTGTTAGCTTGGCTGACACGTTCCAGAGCAGGCGGTGGCATGTCGGAACAGCGACCATAGAAAGTGTGGTCGACGGACCATGTAGGGCCTCGCGTGAGCTCAGTGAAGAGGGCTCCTCGACATGGTATTCTCTGCACTCGGATATGAGTAATGCTACAACTACGGAGGGCTTATCGTAGTTTTACAGGCTCGGCTGATGTGGTCTATTTCTATTGGTAATTTGGCGGAAGCGGGGCCCACACTGAAATTCAAGGGAGAGAGATTAGTGAGGGAAGAAGTATCAGTCTGCTAAGTCTATATATAAGTCTAACAATTTTGCTGGGATATTGATATGTTGCATTCAGATCATATAATTTCCCATGATATCCTTGTCAACGATCGAGCATGGAAATTCCTCGGGATGGTAACAGCTTTACATGCAGTGAAACTTCATGCTACCGGGAGCTTAGACAAGAAAGCATATAATATGAGAGATATTCTCGGTGATTACCAGCTGCGGCCGGTCTCCTCCTCGCCTACTTATACCAGATAGCCGGCCCATTATTTCTGCACCACAACACAAGAAAGTCTTGCGGCCGGCCGGCACCGTCGTCTAGCTCTCACACTCGCACCGTTGCCCTGTGCAGCAGCAGCAGCATCATGGCGCGGTCGGAGCAGCAGGGGCTGCAGGTGCTGAGCGCGCTGGACGCGGCCAAGACGCAGTGGTACCACTTCACCGCCATCGTCGTTGCCGGCATGGGCTTCTTCACCGACGCCTATGACCTCTTCTGCATCTCCCTCGTCACCAAGCTCCTCGGCCGCATCTACTACACCGACCTCTCCAAGCCCGACCCCGGCACGCTGCCCCCGGCGTCGCCGCCGCCGTCAACGGCGTCGCTTTCTGCGGCACGCTCGCCGGCCAGCTCTTCTTCGGCTGGCTCGGCGACAAGATGGGCCGCAAGAGCGTCTACGGCATGACGCTCATTCTCATGGTCATCTGCTCCATCGGCTCGGGGCTCTCCTTCGCGCACACCCCCAAGAGCGTCATGGCCACGCTCTGCTTCTTCCGCTTCTGGCTCGGCTTCGGCATCGGCGGCGACTACCCGCTCTCCGCCACCATCATGTCCGAGTACGCCAACAAGAAGACCCGCGGCGCCTTCATCGCCGCTGTCTTCGCCATGCAGGGCTTCGGCATCCTCGCCGGCGGCATCGTCACCCTCATCATCTCATCCGCCTTCCGCGCTGGGTTCCACGAGCCGGCCTACCAGGACGACCGCGTCGCCTCCACCGGCACCGAGGCCGACTTCGTGTGGCGCATCATCCTCATGCTCGGGGCCGTTCCGGCGCTGCTCACCTACTACTGGCGGATGAAGATGCCCGAGACGGCGCGCTACACCGCCCTCGTCGCCAAGAACGCCAAGCTCGCCGCCGCCGACATGTCCAAGGTGCTGCAGGTGGAGCTCGAGGACGAGACGGAGAAGATGGACGAGATGGTGAGCCGCGGGGCCAACGACTTCGGCCTCTTCTCGCCGCAGTTCGCGCGGCGGCACGGCCTCCACCTGGTGGGCACGGCCACCACGTGGTTCCTGCTGGACATCGCCTTCTACAGCCAGAACCTGTTCCAGAAGGACATCTTCACGAGCATCAACTGGATCCCCAAGGCGCGCACCATGAGCGCCCTCGACGAGGTGTTCCGCATCTCCCGCGCGCAGACGCTCATCGCCCTCTGCGGCACCGTGCCCGGATACTGGTTCACCGTCTTCCTCATCGACGTCGTCGGCCGCTTCGCCATCCAGCTCATGGGCTTCTTCATGATGACCGTCTTCATGCTCGGCCTCGCCGTGCCCTACCACCACTGGACCACGCCCGGCAACCAGATCGGCTTCGTCGTCATGTACGCCTTCACCTTCTTCTTCGCCAACTTCGGCCCCAACGCCACCACCTTCGTTGTGCCCGCCGAGATCTTCCCGGCGAGGCTGCGCTCCACGTGCCACGGGATCTCGGCCGCCGCGGGGAAGGCCGGCGCCATGATCGGCGCGTTCGGGTTCCTCTACGCGGCGCAGGACCCGCACAAGCCCGACGCCGGGTACAGGCCAGGCATCGGCGTCCGCAACTCCCTCTTCGTGCTCGCCGGGGTCAACCTGCTGGGGTTCATGTTCACCTTCCTGGTGCCGGAGGCCAACGGGAAGTCGCTGGAGGAGATGTCCGGCGAGGCCCAGGACGACGAGGACCAGGCACGCGCCGCCGCCGCCGTGCAGCCGTCCACGGCCTAGTAGGCCGCCATATATTCCTTCACAACTCGTGCGTGCTAGTGAGGCAGCTGCAGGCTGTTGAGCTAGTCAAAGATCCGTAATTTGTTGGGTAATTTGTTTTGTGATACGTACACGCATAAAATACTATTACAACTATAGGTTTGCGGGCCACCCAACCTGCAGGGCCGGCTCATGTATATGCCCATGATATATACGTACATCAATCAATCAACTTGCAGTTGCAAATGGGTATTGCACTCAAAGTTTAGAGCTAGAGTGAGCAAAGCTAACGCTTGCTTGAGAGTTGGTCAGTGATGAGCCTAAGGACCTCAAGACTCTCTTCAGTCAACGAAAGAGAAATCTCAAACTATAATTGCACTCTGAGGTGGATAATTTTAATTTTAGTTCCTGTCACTGGTTACCTATTGGATTTGATTAATTTTGTGAGTAGTTCTAGGCTAGTCAAGAGTCTCCTTAATTTTGTGAGTAGTTCCTGTCACTGGTTACTTATTGGAGTAGTTTTCTAGTACTTCTTAGTCACTGAGTACTAACCAGTGAAAATAATATCATGGAGTGAAGTCATCTTCGAAGATTAAGGCACCAGACCGAATCATCTAAACTTTCTTGGTCAAAACCAAATGCATAATTGCATACATAAACCAGATCAGCTCTGAAAGAGAACAAAAGGTGTCAATCGGGAAAAGAAGAAGAGGTCATTAGGACATGTTTGGTTCTCTGCATCAAACCCAATGCACATCTGTTGGTTTATCTTGATATTAGCACCTTATTTACAGGGAAAGAAATGTTCGGACAAGCAAGAGTAAGATATTGCAACCCACCAATCCACATGACAGAGATATAGGTAGATACTGCCTTGCAATTTTCCGTGTGAGCACGGTGAAGAAGATCATTGGCATGTATACATGTGTTGGGTCAAGGTCATTCCCCCTGAGTCAACTCAAATCAGCCTTAAATCTAAGAAATTGACTGAGTCAAACAAAATCATTGATAGTAAACGAACTGGACAAACTGGAAATGAGGCAATCCACACCACAAGGGCAAGATCCGGCAATCACGATGGCATCGCCATAAATGCGCGAGAAAAATGTGTGTAATCTTGGCAAGCTTGGCAAGCTTGTAAAAGCAACCTCATCAGATAAATTATGTCAACAAACAAAATTGTGCATGTAAATATTTTAAAGAAATCGGACGGAGAGGGATTTAATTTGGAATAGTTCTTTGGACTATTACGCACCTAGTTATTACTGGGACCACAATAGCTGGCGAACGTTCGCTAGGAGAGATTGGCATTTGCAAATGTTGTAGATGACAAGTTTGGTTGTACGGGATTGGCGTTTCTTCAGAATGCATGTCATTTTCTAGAAAGAAGAGAAATTTTAACGCAAAAAAAGGCAGTATTTGCCGTCTCCCACCACCTAAAACTGTCCAAAAAAGACATTCGCTAACAAACAGTACTTCCTAACCACCAATCCACCACGACTAATAATCAGTAAAGAATAATCTAGAGCGAAGTCATCTCCGCAGATTATGCTAGTAATCAGAAGGGATTATCAAAACTTTCTTGGTCAAAAGCAAATGTATTATTGCATATAAAGGTGAGATCCTTTCGAGGAGAACAAAAGATGACATTGAGCACCCTTGGGCTTGCCGGCTTTTGGCATAGTCTGAACAACCTCAGCTTAAGGTGACATAGTCTGAACTGCTCATCCTAGGAATTTTTATCTTCTTTTCGAAACCTCATCCTAGGAATTGACTACATTTCTCAGAAGCACTAGGATCAGGGTATATATCCATGTAGCTTCTAATCAACTTCCTACAAGAGAAAACATGGCTCACCTTGAGAGGGACAGAGATGAGAGTTGACTTCGAAGGTTTAGAAAACGGAAGAAATTTGACAAATAGTGCCACCTCCCCATCTAAATAGCGTCAGCGCTAACCAAGGTTATGCCTGATTCTCATGAGAAAATTGCATTGTGTCATCCAGCCATTGTTTAATCATAGGGATGCATGCAAGCGGGCGGACACGATATGCCTTCCTTGCCCACCAATATCCCTGTCGATGGCCTAGTCAAAATGTTTGAGGTGCTTTTTGGCAACACGATTAGTTTGTGCGCCATGCCGTTCATTCTGTCTTGTCACTAACACAACCGCACACAAGTTGACAAGTAGCATAGCAGTTAACACGTTAGTGTGGTATTGGTATAGCTTATAAGTTTGGTCTGTGAGTGTGAGGACCACCTGTTTAGCCATCAGATACGTGGGTTTAGCTTTGGTGCCTTTGACAATTTCCGTCAAAATACCTTATAACTAGGGGCACGGTAAGTCCGCAAATATCCTCTACTTGTATCTTTTTTCTGAAGGTCAGAGGGGGTAAAACACCACCTGAATATTTTTCATTCATAGTTGCCTATAAGGCCAGCCAAGATGGTGGCTTCAAGCACACTGATGTATTACTTTGTAAGGTCTTTGTGAATAATTAATAAAATGGATGCATGCATTGTCCAGATGCAGAGGCGGGGGTATATCCTCCTTTTCCAAAAAAAAAGTTGCCTATAAGGCTTTGTAGCCTCTTATTACAAAGATAGGTTCAAATGAACCAGAGCTCACAGGGATTACATGGGAGATGTATCAAGTTCTGACTATCAGTGAGGATTTCGGCCTCTTCAGACTGCCTAACAGTCCAACACACGGCATACCTCGGGTGACATTTTGCCTTTTTGGAGATTTCCGCTTCAGGACCATTATTCATGTTTACCATCACGTTCAGTATAGGAAGGTACCAACACAACATAGACCTACAAATCAACTGCTCGCTATTTCAAAGTGACCGCTCAAGTCGATATCCGTGTGGCGGAGCTAGCAAATTGCCAAAGCCTGGGCACGTCATAAGCTCTAGTTTACTTTGCTCTAATAAACACCACAAGTGTCATATTTGGATCAACGTCATGTGTAATATATGCACTTCTTTTTCATATATCGTAGAAGTACATAAAAACATTAGATGCAATACCAAATAATTTTCTTAAACAATTCGACGTTTATTATACTAGAAAAAGTCCAATCTCCGATGTTTATGTTCATGTTCACGTTCATCCCTTTGATGTAGGCTTTGCTGCGATGCCACTTGTGAATTTCTTTAGTTAAACAAAAAAAATCTGTTCAAATCTAAAATTTAAACAAGCATAATTTGAATTGGCACAATCAACGTTGAGTCACACAATTTGTCGTTAAATTATATAGAACTACTCACCTAGTTGTTGCACCCCCGTTGGAGCTAGATGTAATTCCGGTGAGGGAGTCGCCGCTTTGGCCCTCGCACTTGTGCTTTCGATCGTGACTATCACTGGCCCGAGTCGAGGCCCCGCCGGCTGCCATATATCTGGTCGGCTAATACGTCTCCAATGTATCTATAATTTTTGCTTGTTCCATTCTGTTATATTATCATTCTTAGATGCTTTACAATCATTTTATACCAATTTTATATCATCTTTGGGACTAATCTATTGACATAGTGCCCAGTGTCAGTTGTTGTTTTTTGCTTGGTTTTTTACTTCATAAAATATTAGTATCAAACGGAGTCCAAACACAGCGAAACTTTTTATAGATTTTTTCTGGATCAGAAGACAACTGTTGGGCCAAAGAATACCAGAGGGGGGCTCCGAGGGAAGCACAACCCACCTGGGCGCGCACCGCCTCTTTGCTCTATGAATACCCCGAAAATCCAAAAACCCTAGGGGAGTCGACGAAACACAATTCCAGCCGCCGCAAGTTCTAGAACCACCAGATCCAATCTAGACACCATCACAGAGGGGCTCATCATGCATCCTCATTGGTACCTCTCCGATGATGCATGAGTAGTTCATTGTAGACCTACGGGTCCGTAGTTAGTAGCTAGATGGCTTTCTCTCTCTCTCTCTCTCTCTCTTGATTCTTAATACAATGGTCTCTTGGAGATCTATTTGATGTAACTCTTTTTACGGTGTGTTTGTTGGGATTCGATGAACTTTGAGTTTATGATCAGATCTACTTATCCATCAAAGTTATTTGAGTTTCTTTGATCTCTTATATGCATGATTACTTATAGCCTCGTATTTCTTATTCGAATTTTCGGTTTACTTAGGCCAACTAGATCGATTTTTCTTACTATGGGAAAAGGTGCTTTGTGATGAGTTCTATTGTGCGGTGTTCTATCTCATTGACAGAAGGGGCAGCAAGACACGTATGTATCGTTGCTATAAAGGATAACAAGATGGGGTCTATTCCTACATGAATAGATTTTGTCTACATCATGTCATCGTTCTTATTGCATTTTTCCGTTTCTCCATGAACTTAATACACTAGATGCTTGTTGGATAGCGGTAGATGCAGGAAGGAGTCGGTCTACTAATCTTGGACGTGATGCCTATATAATGATCATTGCCTAGATATCGTCATAATTATTTGGAGTTCTATCAATTGCCCAACAGTAATTTGTTTACCCGCCGTATGTTATTTTTCTCGAGAGAAGCTACTAGTGAAATCTACGGCCCCCGGGTCTATTCTTTACCATATTTGCTTTGAGATCTATTTTTATTTGCTTTTGTTTTCAGATCTATTATTCTAAAAACCCAAAAATACCTTACTGCACTTTTTCTTTATTTATTTGTTTTGTTTTATCGCGAAATCTATTTATCCAAAATCATACAAACCAATCTATCTTTTACTTGAGACAGATTGACAACCCCTCTTACGCGTCGGGTTGCAAGTATTTGTTCTTTGTGTGCAGGTATCGTTTACATAGTGTTGCTTGGTTCTTCTACTGGTTCGATAACATTGGTTTCATAACTGAGGGAAATACCTACCGTAGCTGTGCTGCATCATCCTTTTCTCTTCGGGGAAATACTGACGCGGACACGAGCCATCGTCGGGCTCTTGCCGGCTCTCGGCACTCCACCGGCTAGTACACCTCCTTAATCGACGGTTAGCTAGGGCAATGTGTGCGCCGCCGATCGTCAATTCCATCTGGCGAATCGCAAGTCCTTCCTCTAACAAGATGGCGTCCTCAATCAATGGATTCTAAATCGTGTTTCACGAGTTGGCTTCTCTTATGGGCTGCTGCGAGCATGGCCTATGGCCTCCTGTTTGTAGCGATAAAGGCCCAGTACAAAGGGAATGCTCAAGCTGGCCCACATAGTGCAGTTTGTTTGTTTCCGGCGTTTATTTCATGAGTTTTCAGCATATTTCAACTTGTAAGGGGTTGTTTGGAGGCTATTTTTTTTAAATAATACATTTTTTTAATTACAGAAATATTACGCGAAAAAAAGAAATTTCAAAAATAATACACCGTCGGCCCGCTGCAGGCCGATCGTCCCACAGCAGGCCGATCGGCTAGCAGCAGGCCGACTGCAGGCCCGGCTGGCACGCGGCAGCCTGTGGTTGGTCGGGCCACGTCGCGCGAGGGGGAGGCAGTGGGCTGTCGGCTTGTGCGCCCCTGTCGGCCTACCGCCCGCCGATCGGCCAACTGCTGGCCGATAGGGGGCTGTAGCCTGACACGCTGGCCGGCCCGGCCTTATCCTCTCCTTCCTTCCTCTCCTTCCTCCATTCTTCTTCTCCCGTTGCTCCTTTCTTCTGTGTTCTTCCTTCTCCTCTCTCTACAGAAAAATGGCACCCATTTGTGCACCTAAATGAGCAACATTTTCGCGATTTTGGCACCGTGAATGGGTTCAACTCATTTAGGGCAGCCAAAAGAGGTGTCGATCTACTGACGGGGTAGCTCGTGGTGGTCGTGGTGAGCATTTTGGTGGAGGTGGTGGTGGTGAAGTTGTGGCAGTGTGGTGGTGGTGAAGTTGGGGCAGTGTGGTGGAGGTGAAGCTGTTGTTCGTCGTGCTTCGTTGGAGCCGGAGCACCGGCAGTTTTTCGTTCGTCGTTCATCGTTCGTCGTTCGTCGTTCGCACGCACGCTTCAAGGGTATATTTCAGCCCACATTTTATTTTTTGTAGGTGCTCCGGTAGTATACGTAAATATTGTTATTTGCCTCGGTAGTATAAGTAAATATTTGTGTGCGATTATTGTTATTTGGCCCGGTAGTATAGTAAATATTTTTATTTGGCCCGGTAGTATACGTAAATATTGTTATTTGCCCCGGTAGTATACGTAAATATTATTCGTTCGCACGCACGCTTCGTTCGATGTGAAATAAAATTTGTGTGCGATTATTGTTATTTGCCCCGGTAGTATACGTAAATATTTGTAGTTGCTATGGTAAATTTTCGTAATATAGTTTTAGGTGTGTGAATTGTATTAGTTGTTAGTGGGGATAATAAGTTGTTGCTTAATAGTTGACACGTACACATGTGCGTGATAAGAAGTTTGAAACATGGATAAAAAGTTCGAAAGAAGCGACAAATTTTTTTAAATTGATTAAAATTAAAAATACATCAACATGGGCCATATAATTCAAATAAACTGAATTATCATATTTGTCGGTTATATTATTATTATTATTTGAGGCCTATTTATTATTAGTAAACATGGGCCTATTTATCATATTATTATTAAAACAAGAGTCAAGCAACTCATCATAATCGTCCACATAGATTAAATTATATTGATCGTGAAATTTACTATGGTCCTGGTAATATATAGACATGTCTAGTACTTGTATTTCGTTGTTGAAAAAAAAATAGGTGAGTCGAGATGTCCGATGTAGTGAAGTTGAGATTTTACTATGGTCCTGGTACTGTCCAAACAAATGAGTTGGGAGCAGATCTGAGTGAATTTACTCACATAGAGGTGGCAATCAGCGCACCACAAACATGGTCTGTTAGTCAGTTGAAAGAATGGATTGCGGCAAGTTTAGGTCTTGATACTGAAACACACACCGTCGGTGTTCATGCATTGTGGACACGGTCAAGTTCAAAAATTTACTTTTATTTGAGGCCAATAGAGGGAGACTCCGATTGGGTGCGGTGGTTACAAGGTTGTGAACGAAGGGGATGCAATCTTGTTGCTTTAGTGCTTCCCGTCGTGAAGGAGGTCACTGCACATGAAGGTGAGGGTGGCTACGAAGGACAGAGCAGTCAGGTAGAAGGAGGAAATGCTTATGGTTACGAACAAGGACAGAGCAGTCAGGTAGGAGGAAATGCTTATGGTTATGAACCAGGGCAGAGTAGTCAGGTAGAAGGAGGAAATGCCGATGGTGATTACAATGGCGAGGTGGACGCTGACGAGGTAGATGGGCACATGCAGAACCAGATGGAAGAAGAAGACACCGATGTTGAAAGGGGTCATGCCGATGATTCTGACGAGTCAGATGAAGAAGAAAATGCAGAGGAGGTCCCGAATCCTGCATGGTGGAATCATGACTTATCATCTGCAATGACCGTGAATGATAGACATGATTCAGCCTGGCAATATCACCAGAACAATATTGCGACGGGTGCTATGTATCCGAACAAGCAAGCCCTGAAGGATGCAATAATTAATTGGGCAATGTCCACGCAAAGGGTTTTCAAAGCTGAGGTGTCCAGTCAGAAATTCCTGACAATGGTATGCAAGAACGCAGATTGTCCCGCAAGGGTGCACGGCTTTCTCCCTAAGTATGGCACAAGTTGGGTGATAAGTGACTTAGTTAATCACACTTGTCTTATTCCCTGCATCCCTCAAGATCATGCCAACCTTTCATCCACGCTTATTGCTCGATTGTTTTACGATGAGATAGTGCAAGGCAAAGCTATGTACTTATGTACGAGACATATGCCTACTCTATTTTAGTACTCTGTTATCGGAACTACAAGATCATATTTAGATAGAACATAATATTCATACAACGAGACATTACAAACAATTAGATAGAACTACATCTAAATTAAATGGCACGTAACTGAACTCACAACATACAGCATAAAAACTACATGAAGTCATCATCGTCATCCTCAATCGATGCAGAACTCTTGCCCTTCGACGATGAAGAACTCTTGCCCTTCGACGATGCAGAAACCTTGCCCTTCGATGATGAAGAACTCTTGCCCTTCGACGATGCAGAACCCGGAAGGGGCGGCATGAAGATATCATCTTCGTCCTCGCTCTCCTCAGTCCATAAACATGGATTATTTGCTGCAATCCTTCTGAAAGTTTCACTCTTCGGCACCACTACCTTCTTCCACCTGTCATGCAACCTAAGAAGTTCTTTACGTACCTCATCATAGGTCCTTTCAGGCCACCCAGACCTACGTAATTGGTGAGCCAACTCATTCATTATGGTGTCACTACCGGTGAGTTCGTCCCATGGAACTATCCTATTATCCATCCTGAAATCGGTAGCTAGCCTCAGAAGAGTCCTGCTCATCCCAGGGTGAAAACTACGATCGAAAGGATAATGTGACATCTCAACTACACTACACTGCAATGCTTATCCACCTCCGTCTGAAGGGGGTTTTATAGTTAGACAGGAGAAAATGGCGGGAAAGCGAGCTCTAGTATGGCGGGAAATGGGTGGCGGGAAAAGGGTGGCGGGAAAGAGTTGGCGAAAAATGGGTGGCGGGAAACGGGTGCCCGGAAACGGGTGGCGGGAAACGAGTGGCGGGAAAGGGTTGGCGGGAAATGGGTGGCAGGAAAGGGGTGGCGGGAAACGGGTGGCGGGAAATGGGTGGCGGGAAAGCGAGCTCCAGTATGGCGGGAAATGGGTGGCGGGAAACGGGTGCCGGGAAACGAGTGACGGGAAAGGGTTGGCGGGAAATGGGTGGCGGGAAAGGGGTGGCGGGAAATGGGTGGCGGGAAATGGGTTGTGCGGAATACGTCAAAGTTTTACAAAATAAACAACCGATCATTCGAAAAAAAAATACTGGCCATGCACCAGTCGGCCCACAGCAAGCCTAGTCGGCCCACTGCAGGCCTATCGGCCAACTGCAGGCCGACTGGGCCTGATCTGGTCGCCGACAGCCTAATCGGCCAGCAGCAAGCTGATGGGCCACCAGTCGGCCTGCTGTGGGCTGACTGGGCTCAGTCGGCCTGCAGCGGGCCGACGGTGTATTATTTTTAAAAATTCTTTTTTCAGCGTAATATTTCTGTAATTTAAAAAAAATGTATTATTTAAAAAAATACACCTTGTTTGGATATGGGATTTATACCAAACTTGTTTCCACTAATCTCTATATACTATTGAAAAGGGATCCGCCCTTGTTGTGATGGTTCGACCTCCTTCCCACGTATGATCCATCCTCTCATCCATTGCTTCTTCCATTCCCGCCTGAAAAAAAGGCAATAAAAGAAGAAGAAAATAGACCGCGATCCATGAACGCACGTCCCACGCACATGCAGTCGTCTTCATCGTGATGGTTCGACCTCCCACCTAGCTTGATTTCCATACAGTAAAAAGGATCAGGCCAAGCGCACGTAGTTCAGCGAGAAAAGAAGGAAAGTTGTAAAATCAGCTCACGCACGCACGACTCGGCAAAAACTGCGGCAACCCACACATAGATGTCCCGAGTCAATCACGCTGATGGTGCTTGAACCTGACGCAAACAGTCACTTTGGTGCTAGAACTAGTGACATACTTTGAATTGGTGCAATAACTTGGCTCGTGCATGCAAATACGATGCAAATCTATGCTCCGAGCCGCTGACTAGGCACACCAACATGGTATGGGGCCCACTGTTAGAGACCCAAAGGCAGAGAGGAGGGCGTTTGGCTAGTTTTTTTGTGAAAACACCCTCAATTTTTTCATTTCTCAGAAAAGCCCATGACGACGTTGGAGAGGTGGCCTTTCATTATTATAATTTTGCCTGTATGACCCGCTGGATCCCGTCTATTGCAACATACCGAAAATTATCTATTAAAAAAGAGGCACCTGTGTGTTGAGCCGGTCAGCTGTTGGTAACTCGGAGTCGGTGCTGGCCAGTACAGCCTTCACGTCTTTCGTTCTTCTTAGGAGAACTTTTTTTTTTCCTGAGAAACTCTTCATAATGTAGGAGAACAGAGGTGCTTGTGGGGCTGAAATGGGCTGCCTTAAATGCGGCCCATTTGCTCTTATTCGTTTTTCGAAAAAATTCTTGTAAAAAATCTACTCTAATCTCAGTAATAAAAATAACGTCTAAATATCTGTGAGGTATAAATATTATACATACCAGAAAAAATAAAATTATTTTCTAAAATGTTCACGTATTATTTTAAAAATATACATATATATGTAAATATTCAGATTTAAATATAATACATATATTTTAAATATTTTTTGAATTATAAAAATGTTTGCATAATTTAGAAAAATCTTAGTTTTAAAATTACAATGTAAATTATTTTTTTACTTCTACAAACACTTCAATAATTATACGCAAAGTTGTATAGTTCAATGTTTGTATACTGAAAATACGCATAATTTATGCGGGCAACATTGAAAGGCGGCCTCCATCATCTGTGTCCGTGAATTGCCCTCCCCTCCCCCCCCCCCCCCCCCCCCCTCCCGTTCCGCGGAGGGATCTGGAAGGAAATTTGCGGGTCACTGTTGAAGATGCCCTTATTTACAGGGAAATGTCCGGACGGGCAGAAATAAGGTATTTCAACCCACAAACTCAATGGTTGTCCACGTGACAGAGATAGAGGTGGATAATGCCTTGCAGTTTTCCATGTGAGCACGGTGAAGAAGATCATTAGCATATATACTTGTCTTGGGTCAAGGTCCTTTCCCTGAGTCAGCCCAAATCAGCCTCAAATCAAAGAAAATAACTGAGTCAACCCAAATCATTGCTAGAAAAAAGAATTGGACAGGCTGGAAATGAGGTGATCCACAACATGAGGGCAAGATCCGACAAACACGATGTCATCGACATAAATGCGCAAGAAAATGTGTGTTATTTTTCTCTCTGGTTACAGAAATCTGTTAAATTGTACTCCCTCCGTCCGAAAAAGTTTGTCCTTTAAATGGATGTATCTAGCACCAAGTTGATACTAGATACATCTACTTGGTGCTAGATACATCCATTTAAGGGACAAGCTTTTTCGGACGGAAGGAGTACATGCAAATAGAACGCAACAAGCGTTGTAAAAGCAAGCTCAGCAGATACATTATGTCAACCCAAATAATTGTGCGAATATTTCCAAAAAATCACAGATAGAGGGATTTAATTTGGACAATGGCGCGCGTGGTTATAGCTGTTGGCGCTGACCCTCTAGTCTCAGACTAGCAGACTTCCATACTTTGAGCTCGGATTCAAGTACAAACACTAGCTGCCACACGTACGGCTGGCTCATTTTGCTCGCCGTGCTGCAAATGCGTGTAACTGTCAAATCTTAAAGAGTAAGCACTCTTCGTAGGCAAAGAATTAACCTCAAGGCTCTCTTCAGTCAGTGAAGAGAGATTATTTGCCGTGATTATACTCACTGATTGGTCTGTTTATATAGTACACATACATGTTCAATTACAAGTCATTAGTACGTGGGTAAATCAAGAGAGAGCTCTGTAGACCTTCTACATTCTAGCACTAAGCTATAATTGCTAAGCATTACAACTCTTGATGCTAGACAGCACTAAGGGCGTGTTCTGATCTCCTCCGGTTCCACGCTTCACAAATTCCTGAAGCAGATCTGAGCCGAACGAAATAGCACCGAGAAGTTGCCACCGCCAAGCTCCACCTATACGAAAAGCTGGAGTTAGCCAATATTACAATCGAATTGCCACCGCCAAGTGAAGCCATCGAATTGGTACGCTCCCTCAAACAGATCGCTAGTTCGCTCCCTCAACTGAATCGCTACAGGGGCTCATTCCCTTGATGTGTAGCCCAAACTGGGCTGCCTCCAACGGCCCAAACTGACGCCCAACCAGGCCAGCAACCTCCCAGCTGGGCTTTAGCGATGGGAGAAGCTACGCACGACGCCGAACGCTTGGGAATCGCCAGCTAAAGCAAGAAGCTGGCTAGGGAAGCTGGATTTGGGAAGTTTTGTGAAGCTGGAGGAGATCAGAACACGCCCTAACTCGTCACATTTGATACGCCCCCTCAATCTCAACAGACGGAGACAAGATTGAGATTGCGATGACATCGGTCTAGCATTAGCTTTGTGCATGGTTTGGTGAACACATCCACGACCTTATCTTCCGAAGCACTGAGCCGGACCTCTAAAGCTCATAGTGCCACCTTCTCTCGGACGTAGTGGAAGTCGACCTCGATGTGTTTTGTCCTTGCATGAAACATTGGGTTCACTATAAGATAGGTAGCTCCGAGGTTATCACACCAGAGTACAGGAGGGCGCGGCTGCGATATGTTCAACTCTTTGAGTTATGATTGTACCCAAGTAACTTCTGCAGTCCCATTTGTGAGTTCCTTGTACACTGCCTCTGTAGATGAGTGTGACATGGTTGATTGTTTTCGGGTGCTCCGGGAAATTAAGGTTGGTCCAAAGAAGACCGCAAAGCCACCAGTTGAGCGCCGATCATCAGCGCATCCAAGCCAATCCGCCTTTGTGAAGACACTCAAGAGTGTAGCATCACCAATGCCCTCGGTGATGGTCTCTGCCGGTGTAAGGATGGTGCCATCGACGTAGCCGTAGGAGCCTTGCGCGCGAAGGACAGGGATGACCTGAGTTTTTCAAAGAAGAAAAGTCTCCCTTGTGAGGCGGATTGTGATTAGGTTGGCGATGGCAGCAATGGAGGTGGAGCTAAACGAGATGATCGCGCTGGAGGTGCCATCACTGGAAGCAGGAGCGATGGACATGGTGAGGAGAAAGATCGTGCTCCGATACCAAGTGAAGAGAGATCCTTTGCCGTGATCATACTCACTGTATTGGTCTGTTTATATATTACATATACATGTTCAGTTACAAGTCACTAGTACATGGATAGTCAAGAAAGAGGTCTATAGACCTTCTACATTCTGGCACTAAGCTACAATTTCTAAGCGTTACAACTCTTGATGCTAGACAACACTAACTTGTCATATTTGACACAGTCAACGAAATTAGTGAAAGCTCAGACAAGTATTACACTCTGAGATGGATAATTTTGATTGTAGACCCTGTGATGATTACTTATTGCTCGGATTAATTTGGCCAACACTAGTTGGTTATTAAAGGATTTCCCGTTAAATTTGTAATGTCACAGTTCTTCCCAACTACCAATCCACCACGCACTAATAAACAGTAAAGAATAATCTGAAGTGAAGTCATGTCCGCAAATTATGCTAACAATTAAGGCAGCAGAAGGGATCATCCAAACTTTCCTGGTCAAAACAAATTGCATGATGGCATATCAAATTAAAATGAGATCATTTCTGAAGAACAAAAGTTGGCACCGAGCACCCTTCGGCATGGCATAGTCTGAACAACAGTAGCTTACGATGACATAGTTTGAACTGCCCATCCTAGGATTTTTTATGAGGTAAATACACCACTGGTGCTTGAACTTGCCATGAATGTGCACTTCAGTGGCTGAACTTGCAAAATACATCGAACTGGTTTCATAACTTGGCATGGACGTGCAAATACGGTTCAAATCTCGTTTGTATACGTATGTGATGCTGACGAGGCGTGCCAACATGGCATGGGACCCGTTGTCAGTGACTGGATCGCGGGAACAAGGCTTGTGGCCTGGTTTTATGCGGAGAAGCCCCCAAAATTATTATTTTTCTTAAAAAAGGCCCTTAGAGAGAAACTGATATTTTTTTAAAAATATATTAATTATGAAAATCGGTCTAGGGTTCGAACTAGCAAACACGCGCACATGGGCGTGTGGGTAACCGGTTGACCAATTGAAATTTACTGTCATTTAAGGATTCATATTCTTTATAAAAATAAAGTTGAACAACATAAATTAAAAAATAATATTAAAGAAATATTGTGTTGTTGATTCCAACCTGCAACCAAGGCCAAAACAGCGGCCAAGTTTTCAACATGTTTGTTTTTTTTCATTTCAAAATTTAGTGAAAAATACGTAAATTATAATTGTGTGTCACAAACAATATACATATATTGAATATAAATTACGTTAAAATAGTTCATATAATTTCATAAAATCTATGCAAGAATTTAGTAAAAATAGACATATTTAAGTTATGACTTAAAAATATATTTTATAACAAAAAATGTTCATATTTTAATAAAATTTTAAAGTAATTTTGGAAAGGTTCATATATTTAAATAAATTCTCATATAATTTAATATTTACACATTTTGAATAAAATATTCATGTAGTATATAAATGTGCTCGTGCTTTATGAAAACTGTGTTCTTTTATAAAGTTTGTATAGTCTATAAAAGTTTGAGTGTTTTCTGAAAAAATACAAGCCTAGCGTGCCCTTAGATTGCGGATCCTCACATGAATAATAGTTAAATCAAATAATTTTTCCTCACAAAAAAACATGAATCATATAAACATTTTTATCATTCATAAATATTGTCAATTGTATGAATATGTTTTAAAACAACACTTGGTTCTTTTTAAATGACATGAAGATTTTTGCATTCTTTTGAATATGTTTGTTATACAATCATAAGAGTACTTGTACTTTTCATAGTACATGAGACCTCATTGGTTGGAGTGGCATCCGTGGCTAGTGTACCATCTTTGGTCGGTTGTTCAAATCACAGACTTGGTACTATGTTTGCTGGATTAAATTCCTTTTATTTATGTTGTTCGGCCAAATGTATAAATAAAGCTTATGAATCATTAATTAGCAGCAAATGTGAATTGGTCAGACTGGCTAGCCACGCATGCATGTGACTGGTAGGTTATTGTTTTTATTTTATACTAATAATTTGTCAGTTTCCCCTTAGAGTAGAGGGCCTTTTTGTAAGAAAAAAAATAATATTTTTTTTTCACAAAACCCAGTCCACACGCCTTGTTTTTGCTATCACTAACAGTGGGGCCCATGCCATGTTGGCGTGCCTTGTTAGTGTTGTGGACGTATACAAATGAGATTTGAATCGTATATGCACGCCCATGCCAAATTATGGAACCAATTCAATGTATTTTACAAGTTCATGCACTAACATGCACATTCGTGGCAAGTTCAAGCACCACTGATGTATTTACCTCATTTTTTATCTTCTTTTCAAAACCTCATCCTAGGAATTGACTACATTTCTCATAAGCACCAGGATCATGATACATATCCATGCAGTTTCTAGTCAACTGCCTGCAAGAGAGGGCCAGCTCACCTTGAGAGTGGCAGAGATGAGAGAAGACTTGTTTTTTTTTTTGCGAGAGAAGACTTAAGAAAAAAGATTTCCCCCGCTTTATATTATAAAGCAAACATCCGATACATCCAGCTCACTGGAGCCGCAGCACAGATAAGCCCAAAAGAAAATGAAAGAGAAATAAATGCCGATACCGGCAGATCAACGACGAAAGGAAGACCGGCAACCGCTGCACCATCCGACGAAGTACCACCGCGCTCCCAGCATCTCGAAGCGCCTCGCACCAAGCAACACCTTCAAGAAGGAATGCGACGCCGCCGCCGCTGTTGCTCGAACAAGTTCTAGGGTTTCCCCCGGTACGCGGGGGATGGTGTGGAAGGGATATATCCGATGCCCCTCAGGAAGGTCCGATGGCGCCTGCAAGCATCACCGCGTCGGTGCCGGACAAGCTGACAAGGATTTCTCCCGATCCACAACCACCACCATCACCCCAGGCACTTCGAGATGCACCACCCCAACAGCCGCCCACCAGCCTGTGCCACCACGGTTACCGGACAACCCCCGCCGCCTCACTGGAGCTGCCAACACGAGGCCTAGCTCGGGCAAGGAGACCTCGGCCACGGGAGTGACCACAACTCGACCGGGGGGAGGGGACAACCTCCACCGCCGCAGCGGAGCCGACCGGACGCGACGACGAGGACTTGCGGGGCCTCGATGGCCCGGCTGGGTCCACTTGGACCCGGACAATCCTGTCGCCATGCTGTAACTCGCCGACCGATGAACTCCGCACCGCCCAAGACCGCCGCCACCATGCCATCACCAGGAAACGACGCCGCGGAACACCGAGCCACCAGCCCACCCTAACCCAGATTGAGCCCAAATGGGCCCAGATCTGGGCTGGGCGGGCGCCGCCAGCCACCATCGCCACCGCGCCGCCCCACGGCCAACAGCCGCACCGCCGCGTCGAGACCTTCCGTGGCACGCGGCATCACCGCAGAGGGGCCACACCGACGTCGGCCGAGGAGCACCGCCGCCAGCCCCCATCGACCGAGCATGGGGGGTCGCGCGCGGGGAAGGGCAGACCCGCCGCAGCCAGCACCACGAGGCCGGGGCCTGGCGGCGCTCGCTGGCGGCGGCGGGAGGGAGGAAGTGCGAGGAGGGAGCTGGAGGGGAGCGGCGGAGGGCCCCCCCGGCCGCCTCGCCCGGGGAGGCGACGCGGGGGGTACGGGAAAGGGGAGGAGGTGGGGGAGGGGCGGGGGAGCGGGGGAGGCGAGCGGCGACGGCGGGCTCCGGCCGCGGCGGCGCGGGAACCCTAGGCGGAAGAGGGAGCTCGGGGAGCGTTTTTTCACGACCCTCCGATTCGAGTGAGGACTTCGAAGCATTACAAGATGGGATTTTTTTACTACATGCGCCACCTCAGCGTCAGCGCTAACCAAGGATTGCTTAGAAATATGCCTGATCTCACGAACAATTTGCATCGGGCATGTCATCCGGACACTTGTTTAATCTGGAAGGATGCAAGCGGGCAGACACGATATGCTTCCCTTGCTCATCGATATACCTGTCGACGGCCAAGTCAAAATGTGTGTCTTGCTTTGAGATGCTTATTAACAACCACGATTAATTTATGCGCCATGCCGTTCAGTTTGTCTTGTCACTAACACAATCGCACAAGTTGACAAGGAGTAGTATATCAATTAAAGCACCTTAGGCTTGTATGAATTATCAAATTGGCCCTCTCGCTGCCACCGCCAGGGCGCAACGCGGATTTTAAAAAAATGAAATTTGAAAAATTGTTCACAATTTTATTTTTATGGCTTTTTTTCAAAAATATCTTTGCGAATTCCAAAAAATATTTGGAACTTTGAATTGTTCGCCCTTGTCAAAAAAGTTCAAATTTTAAAAATTATTCTCGTGGCTAAAAATATTCTCTGGAAAAAAACCGGTCGCTACAATGCAAAGAACCGAATCAAATCGCTATAGTGCACCGAACCAGTCACTACAGTGCAATGAACCGAACTGCCACGGTGCACCGGAAAAAATCTGTTTTGAGATGGTTTACAGTATTTAGACAGTCAGTGGCCACAACAATCTTGGTGCAGGCAAGGTCCTTTGCCAAAGCGAGTGCCTCCCTCGCTGCCATGGCCTCCAGAATCTCCGGCGACACAAGTTCAGCAACAGTAACAGCAGAAGCTCCAAGAAAGTTACCTGAAACATCACGACAAATAGCGGCAAAAGACCCGCGGCCGCCATGCCTGCCGACAGCGCCATCAACATGTATTTTAACTGAACCCGCAGGGGGCGCTGTCCATGTGACCTGACGATGAGCCTTCGTTCTCGGCTGCTGGCCAACTGGCCGGAGATGGACTAGCTCGGCCTCCTGGATGTCATTCAGATAACCTTGTATGAAGGAAAAAGTGGTTAGGGGAGACTGAAACTGCTCCTCATGAACGACTTTCCTCCTTGCCCACCATACCGACCAGAGTGTAACAAGTAATTTCACAAAATCCTAACTGCATAAGGAAGCTTGCATTTCCACGAGCCAAAGCCTCGCATCGTTGTGAGAACATGCTATCATGTGATCGATCAGATCGTAGTCCACGAGGGACCAGACACATTTTTCCATGGTACAGTTTATGAAAGCATGTCTCCAAGTATCCTGAGCAGAGCTGCAAACGGGACATATATCAGATTCTGTCATCTTCCTGTGGCTCCGCACAGATTCAGTAGGGATTGAGTTTCTGGCAAGCCGCCAAGCAAATTTTTTTAGCTTTCCTGGGATCTTCAGTTTCCACAGGCTCGTCCATTCCTTCCTCTTGTCATCTGCGTTTGAAGATCCCGGCCTCTTCATTAGCCAGTCCTCTCTTTTGCGCTTTGTCTCCATAAGTAATCTATAAGCAGATCTAACTGTGAATTGACCCGATTTTTCGTAATGCCATGCCCATGAATCCGCCATACAGATCGAACACAAAGGAATGTTCAATACATCTTTTACATCGGGCTCCTGCAACTGTTCGCGCAGAACCACCCTATCCCATTGCCTCTCAGAGGGGTTAATCAGTTCACTGACTTTGTCCAATGGGTTTTGGCTTCTCGGATGTAATGCGCGCAGCATGTAATCTCTTGGTATCCAATTCTGGTTCCAAATACTTGTTTGTTGTCCATTACCAATTCTTCTGACAATTCCTTGCTTCAACACTTCCGTTCCTGTCGTGGTATTCTCGGGGGGGGGGGGGGGGGGGGTGAGTCGACAGATGCCACAAGGCCTTTGTGTGAGGGTAAGACTGCTGCTGATAGGACCGGGAGCGGGTATGCGAGTAGCACGCGCTAGTTTACCCAGGTTCGGGGCTCTCCGGAGAGATAATACCCCTACTCCTGCATGTCTGAGTATATATATCTGGGGTGTACATCGGGCAGTACATAGTGCTCCTAGAGCTGTATCTGGGGGCAGTGCATCTGGCTTCATATATGCATGACAAAGCATGCTTTAGTGGCCGGCCATGAGCATGGCCGCATGTGTGTGCTTGGGCATGCTTGCCCGTGGGGATGGATGGATGGATGGCTAGCTAGCTATCTTGCTAGCTAGCTTGCTTGTGTGAGTGTGTACGTGAGTCCATCCCTTGGATGGATGGATGTGTGTCTTCTTTTATAGGAGAGGGTAGCTTAATATGTAAGCTAGCTAGTGGGCATGGGTAAGGCATGGTGCATGTCATGCTTATCCCCTGGGTCACTTCATAAATAGTGCCAGGGGACAAGTGACACTATACATGATGGCGGGGGTGACACATGAATAGTGCTCGGGTACGGCCGTCTCGTCGATGTCTTGTCGATGTCGGGTCGGGCTGCAGTCGACAGCCGGCTGGTTGGCGCAGTCGGCAGTCGGCAGCCGGCCGGGCAGAGGAGTCGGACGGGGAGCCGGCAGGAGCGGCCGGGCAGTCGGACTGAGGGGCTTTGCTAGCCCGGATGTCTTGAAATATTGTCTTGCCGTCTTCGGGATACCCGTGTCCCATTATTCCGACAGTAGCCCCCAAGCCTCCGGGAAACTTGGCAAAGTCGGGCGGAGGTTTTTTCGCGAGTGTTCATGGAAATGATCATGCAAAAGACAAAGTTAGTCCACGCAGACATATCAAATGATTGCTTTTAGCATTGCAAGTTTTATGCGGAGGGTGCCGACTCGGTTTCGTCCGAGCCCCCTTAAATCTTTTTTCATGCTCCCTCCACTCTTTGGCTTGCTCTCGCTTGCCGGACAGCCGCTCTGCGGTCTGTGGCTGAGAGTGGGCCGCGGAGTGGAGTGTACAGTACTCAGATTCTGGGAGCGAATTCAACCGAGTAGATACTCGTAAAGGAAACGGTCGGGTCGCCCGAAGCGTTTCTCTTCCCGGACGTTTTTTCGCGTGGGTGGCCTCCAGCGTTCGCTCTTGCTAGTCGGACAGCCGCTCTGCGGTCTGTGACTAAGAGTGGGCCTTTGGTACCGCGCACGCTACTAAGCCGTCTGCGGGAACTAACGTCTCAGGCCAAGCGGCCAGCCCCCGGGCCAACTCTGGCTGGCGCCGGGGCGAAGAGTGATGCAACTGTAATGAAATGCGGAGATAGCCCCCGAGCATCGCTCGGGGTTATCCGTGCTCTTGCGGTGAAAAAATCTGCGAGTGGGGAGCTCACATTGGTTTTCGTGTAGCCGAGGTGGGGTTTGCCGAAGAGAGCCGGCGCACCCGCTGGGTGTAGCCTTCGAGCCCCCGGGCGCTCGAAGGAGGGTCCCGGCCGGTCAGGCTCGACTGGCCAGGCGGCGAGGCGTCTTGCAGCGCCCTCTTTTCTTCTTCTGCCGGCTGCTGGCAACCAGACAAAACTCTTCTCTTGTTTGCAATCTTCCGTGGGGGCGCGCCAGCGCACCCACTGGGTGTAGCCCCCGAGAATCGGGCCGACTGCTGAGCAGTCGGGCCGGATCTTCCGGTAACTACTTTGTCTTCACCTCTCGCGGGGGCGCGTCAGCGCACCCGCTGGGTGTAGCCCCCGAGATTCGGGCCGACTGCTGAGCAGTCGGGCCGGATCTCCCGGCGACTACTTTGTCTTCTCTCCTCGCGGGGGCGCGTCGGCGCACCCGCTGGGTGTAGCCCCCGAGATTCGGGCCGACTGCTGAGCAGTCGGGCCGGATCTCCCGGCGACTACTTTGTCTTCTCTCCTCGCGGGGGCGCGTCAGCGCACCCGCTGGGTGTAGCCCCCGAGATTCAGGCCGACTGCTGAGCAGTCGGGCCGGATCTCCCGGCGACTACTTTGTCTTCTCCTCTCGCGGGGGCGCGTCAGCGCACCCGCTGGGTGTAGCCCCCGAGATTCGGGCCGAGGTTCGACCAGCCAGGCGTCGAGGCGGACAGGCAGGCCAGGTCGCGTCCGGCCGTCCGAGTGACGAAGCAGGCGGACGGATAGACGGAGTTTTTCCTTTTCTTTGTCCCAGCCGACCTCTTTCTTTCCTTCTCTTTGTTTTTTTGGGACTCGGCCACTTTTTTTTCAGCCGGCCTGGGCAGCCGGCCACTGGCTTCTCTCACCCGCCCCCCTCTCCCTTGTTTTTTCGTGTGGGGCAGTCGGCCCTTTCTTTTTCTCCAGTCGGCAGGAGCGGGACGGCGGCAGCCGGCGGCCGGGTCGCGGCGAAGCCGGCGGCCGGGTTGCGGCGGAGACGGCAGGCGGCGGAGCCGGTCGTCCATGTTGGGGGGAGCCGGCAGGCGGAGCCGGCGCGCACGACCCAGCCGCGAGCGGAGGCGGAGCCGGCGGTCGGGGGAGCGGGAGGCGCCACGCGCGGCGCTCGCCGGACCCGGCTGGGCGCGGGGCGGCATCGGGGAGCCGGACGCGGCCGGGCTCGAGGTGGAGCAAGCGCGCGCGCGGCCGAGCTGGTGCGAGGAGGCGGCCCGGCGGAGCAGGCGGAGTCGGTCGGGTCGCCGGGTCGGCAGGCGGAGCCGGCGCGCGCGACCCAGCAGCGAGCGGAGGCGGAGCCGGCGGTCGAGGGAGCGGGAGGCGCCACGCGCGACGCTCGCCGGACCTGGCTGGGCGCGGGGCGGCACCGGGGAGCCGGACGCGGTCAGGCTCGAGGTGGAGCAGCGCGCGCGCGGCCGAGCCGGTGCGAGGAGGCGGCCCGGCGGAGCAGGCGGAGTCGGCCGCGGAGGCGCAAAGCCGGCGCGGGGCGTGCGGAGGCGCCGATGGGCGCGGTTGGTGGAGACGGCAACGGGGCGCAGGGCGGCTTCCCGGCCGCTGGGGTGGGGAAACCGGAGCTGGCCGGACGGGCAGTCGGGCGCGTCGGGACCGAGCACGGTCGAGGGTGAAGCCGCGTGGAGGCGAGCCGCGCGTGGGGACGAGGCCGACCGTGCGGTTTGTGGGGCGGGGCCCGGGGCGCCCACTTGGTGTGGACGGAGGCGGAGCAGCGCACCGGTGGGGGAACGAGCCGCCGCGGGCGGGCGGAGCAGCAAGCGGCCGGGCTGGCCGGCGGGCTACAGGGGCGCGGACGGCTGGTCGCGGACGGGCGTGGGACTGCGCGCGTGCGGGGCTGGAGACGACAAGGAGGTCGCCACGGCAGGGGCTCCTGAGCAGCGCGTGGAGGTGGTGCAGCCGGCCGGAGCGCGAAGTGGTGCGGCGGAGCGGCCGCACTGCCGTGGACGGAGCAGGCGGAGTATGGGCACAGAGCCATCGTCTGAGAATTGTAGGAGTGGTGTACGAGTACGACCATGGTCTGGGTAGTGTACAGGCTGTATACGGCCATTATCTGGCTTTTGTATGGAAGTGAGCTGGAGCAAGCGCAGCGTGGGCACTCATGTACGAGGATGAGCATGGAGCAGCAGGAGGAAGACGAGCGCGCACTGGCCGGACTTGGCAACGACGCTGAGCAGCGCCGCTGCTGCCTGGACAGCGGGACGCTGGGCCGCGGGCGCTTGTTGGTGAGGCACGCGGTGCAGAGTATCCGCGGAGCCGCGACGGACGGCCGGCGATGCCGAGGCCAACGACGCGGACGCGCCGTCCCGCACGGTCGCGCCGG
The DNA here is from genome assembly GCF_018294505.1 of Triticum aestivum. Classification (NCBI taxonomy): domain Eukaryota; kingdom Viridiplantae; phylum Streptophyta; class Magnoliopsida; order Poales; family Poaceae; genus Triticum; species Triticum aestivum. The sequence continues at coordinate 540,530,484 of NC_057808.1, read as the reverse complement.
GGCATGGCGGTGTCGAGCCCCCGACCGGTGCCGGAGAGACGGAGGCGACGTCGCGGTGATGATAAAGATGGTGAGGCCGACGGTGAGGACGCGCCGCCCTCGCGGCCACTCCGGAGGCGTGTCGATGTCGAGCCCCCGACCGCTATCGGAGGGACGGCGCGACGCCGCGGTGATGATGACGAAGGCGAGGCCTACGGCGAGGACGCGCCGCCCCTCGCGGCCATTCCGAGGGTGTGTCGATATCGAGCCCTCGGCCGCTATTGGAGGGACGGCGCGACGCCGCGGTGATGATGGCGAAGACGGTCCCGCCCGGACTGCGAAACCAGCAGCAGCGCGGTAGCATAGTACCGCCCCACGGTGGGCGCCAATTGTCGTGGTATTCTCACGGGGGGGGGGGGGGTGTGAGTCGACAGATGCCACAAGGGCTTTGTGTGAGGGTAAGACTGCTGCTGATAGGACCGGGAGCGGGTATGCGAGTAGCACGCGCTAGTTTACCCAGGTTCGGGGCTCTTCGGAGAGATAATACCCCTACTCCTGCATGTCTGAGTATATATATCTGGGGTGTACATCGGGCAGTACATAGTGCTCCTAGAGCTATATCTGGGGGCAGTGCCATGTGCATCTGGCTCCATATATGCATGCACAAAGCCTGCTTTAGTGGCCGGCCATGAGCATGGCCGCATGTGTGTGCTTGGGCATGCTTGCCCGTGGGGATGGATGGATGGCTAGCTAGCTCTCTTGCTAGCTAGCTTGCTTGTGTGAGTGTGTACGTGAGTCCATCCCTTGGATGGATGGATGTGTGTCTCCTTTTATAGGAGAGGGTAGCTTAATATGTAAGCTAGCTAGTGGGCATGGGTAAGGCATGGTGCATGTCATGCTTGTCCCCTGGGTCACTTCATAAATAGTGCCAGGGGACAAGTGACACTATACATGATGGCGGGGGTGACACGTGAATAGTGCTAGGGTACGGCCGTCTCGTCGGTGTCTTGTCGATGTCGGGTCGGGCTGCAGTCGACAGCCGGCTGGTTGGCGCAGTCGGCAGTCGGCAGCCGGCCGGGCAGAGGAGTCGGACGGGGAGCCGGCAGGAGCGGCCGGGCAGTCGGACTGAGGGGCTTTGCTAGCCCCGATGTCTTGAAATATTGTCTTGCCGTCTTCGGGATACCCGTGTCCCATTATTCCGACAGTTCCAGCACAAATTGCTCTCCAAACCTGGGATGGGTGAGATCCCAGAGGAGCTTCGAGAATGTCAGTATCCAGATAGTAAACTGCTTTCAACAGTTTTGCAGTTAACGAATCTGAATTTTGTAGGAGTCGCCATGACTGTTTTGCAAGCATCGAAAAATTGAACATTTGAGTATCTCGGAAACCCAAACCACCCAAATATTTTGGCATGGTTAGAGTTTCCCAAGAAACCCATGCCGTCTTTCGAGCTCCATTTTTACTACCCCAAAAGAACTGACGCAACAGTTTGTCAATGTGCAGACGGAGGCCTCTTGGCAAAAGAAAACATGACATAGAGAATGTGGGGAAAGATTGTGCTACTGATTTTATCAAGACTTCTTTCCCCGCTCCTGCCAAACATTTTTCCATCCACCCCTGTACCTTAGCCCAAACTCTCTCCTTGATATACTTAAACGCTCCGTTCTTAGACTTGCCAACATCTGACGGCAGCCCAAGGTACCGTTCAGCTAGGGATTCGTTTTGCACATCTAAGATATTCTTAATTCCTTCTCTAGCTTCATTTGAAACACCCTTGCCAAAAAAAATACTAGACTTGTCAAGGTTCACCTTTTGGCCTGAAGCTGCACAATATTCATCAATAATCTGTCTCATCTTAGCTGCTGCTTCATTATTTGCTTTGAACAGTAGCAGACAATCATCTGCAAAGAGAAGATGATTAACCGGGGGAGCATTGGGAGCCACTACCACCCCTCTCACATTTTCATCTGTACTTCTTGCTCGTCAAAGACAAGAAAGCCCTGAAGGAAATATGCCCTAGAGGCAATAATAAAGTTATTATTTATTTCCTCATATCATGATAAATGTTTATTATTCATGCTAGAATTGTATTAACCGGAAACATAATACTTATGTGAATACATAGACAAACAGAGTGTCACTAATATGCCTCTACTTGACTAGCTCGTTGATCAAAGATGGTTATGTTTCCTAGCCATAGACACGAGTTGTCATTTGATTAACGGGATCACATCATTAGGAGAATGATGTGATTGACTTGACCCATTCCGTTAGCTTAGCACTTGATCGTTTAGTATTCTGCTATTGCTTTCTTCATGACTTATACGTGTTCCTATGACTATGAGATTATGCAACTCCCGTTTACCGGAGGAACACTTTGTGTGCTACCAAACATCACAACGTAACTGGGTGATTATAAAGGTGCACTACAGGTGTCTCCAAAGGTACTTGTTGGGTTGGCGTATTTCGAGATTAGGATTTTTCACTCCGATTGTCGGAGAGGTATCTCTGGGCCCTCTCGGTAACGCACATCACTACAAGCCTTGCAAGCATTGTGACTAATGAGTTAGTTGCAAGAAGATGTATTACGGAACGAGTAAAGAGACTTGACGGTAACGAGATTGAACTAGGTATTGAGATACCGACGATCGAATCTCGGGCAAGTAACATACCGATGACAAAGGGAACAACATATGTTGTTATGCGGTTTGACCGATAAAGATCTTCATAGAATATGTAGGAGCCAATATGAGCATCCAGGTTCCGCTATTGGTTATTGACCGGAGACGTGTCTCGGTCATGTCTACATAGTTCTCGAACCCGTAGGGCCCGCACGCTTAAAGTTAGATGATGATCGGTATTATGAGTTTTGTGTTTTGATGTACCGAAGGTAGTTCGGAGTCCCAGATATGATCACGGACATGATGAGGAGTCTCGAAATGGTCGAGACATAAAGATTGATATATTGGAAGCCTATATTTGGATATCGTAAGTGTTCCGGGTGAAATCGTGATTTTACCGGAGTACCGGGGGTTACCGGAACCCCCCCCGGGGAAGTAATGGGCCTATTGGGCCTTAGTGGAGAAGAGAGAGGGCAGCCAGGAGGTGGCGCGCGGCTCCCCTTGCCCCAGTCCGAATTGGACAAGGGAAGGGTGCGGCGGCCCCCCTCTCCTTCCTTCTCTCCACCTCCTCCTTCCCCCCTCTCCTACTCCTACTAGGAAAGGAGGAGTCCTACACCCGGTGGGAGTAGGACTCCCCCCTTGGCGCGCCCTCCCTGTCCGGCCACCTCTCCCCCCTTGCTCCTTTACATACGGGGGCAGGGGGCACCTCTAGACACAACAATTGGTCTCTTGATCTCTTAGCCGTGTGCGGTGCCCCCCTCCACCATATTCCACCTCGATCATATCGTAGTGGTGCTTAGGCGAAGCCCTGCGTCAGTAGCATCATCATCACTGTCACCACGCCGTCGTGCTAACGGAACTCTCCCTCAAAGCTCGGCTGGATCGGAGTTCGAGGGACGTCATCGAGCTGAACGTGTGCTGAACTCGGAGGTGCCGTACATTCGGTACTTGGATCGGTCGGATCATGAAGACGTACGACTACATCAACCGCGTTGTGCTAACGCTTCCGCTTTCGGTCTACGAGGGTACGTGGACAACACTCTCCCCTCTCGTTGCTATGCATCACCATGATCCTGTGTGTGCGTAGGAAATTTTTGAAATTACTACGTAACCCAACAGTAGCATCAGAGCCAGGTTTTACGCGTAGATGTTATATGCACGAGTAGAACACAAGTGAGTTGTGGGCGATACAAGTCATACTGCTTACCAGCATGGCATACTTTGGTTCGGCGGTATTGTTGGATGAAGCGGCCCGGACCGACATTACGCGTACGCTTACGCGAGACTGGTTCTACTGACGTGCTTTGCACACAGGTGGCTGGCGGGTGTCAGTTTCTCCAACTTTAGTTGAACCGAGTGTGGCTACGCCCGGTCCTTGAGAAGGTTAAAACAACACTAACTTGACGAACTATCGTTGTGGTTTTGATGCGTAGGTAAGAACGGTTCTTGCTCAGCCCGTAGCAGCCACGTAAAACTTGCAATAACAAAGTAGAGGACGTCTAACTTGTTTTTGCAGGGCATGTTGTGATGTGATATGGTCAAGGCATGATGCTATATTTTATTGTATGAGATGATCATGTTTTCTAACCGAGTTATCGGCAACTGGCAGGAGCCATATGGTTGTCGCTTTATTGTATTCAATGCAATCGCCCTGTAATGCTTTACTTTATCACTAAGCGGTAGCGATAGTCGTAGAAGCAATAGTTGGCGAGACGAAAACGATGCTACGATGGAGATCAAGGTGTCGCGCCGGTGACGATGGTGATCATGACGGTGCTTCGGAGATGGAGATCACAAGCACAAGATGATGATGGCCATACCATATCACTTATATTGATTGCATGTGATGTTTATCTTTTATGCATCTTATTTTGCTTTGATTGATGGTAGCATTATAAGATGATCTCTCACTAAATTTCAAGATAAAAGTGTTCTCCCTGAGTATGCACCGTTGCCAAAGTTCGTCGTGCCGAGACACCACGTGATGATCGGGTGTGATAAGCTCTACGTTCATCTACAACGGGTGCAAGCCAGTTTTGCACACGCAGAATACTCGGGTTAAACTTGACGAGCCTAGCATATGCAGATATGGCGTCGGAACACTGAGACCGAAAGGTCGAGCGTGAATCATATAGTAGATATGATCAACATAGTGATGTTCACCATTGAAAACTACTCCATCTCACGTGATGATCGGACATGGTTTAGTTGATTTGGATCACGTGATCACTTAGATGATTAGAGGGATGTCTATCTAAGTGGGAGTTCTTAAGTAATATGATTAATTGAACTTAAATTTATCATGAACTTAGTACCTGATAGTATTTTGCTTGTCTATGTTGATTGTAGATAGATGGCCCGTGCTGTTGTTCCGTTGAATATTAATGCGTTCCTTGAGAAAGCAAAGTTGAAAGATGATGGTAGCAATTACACGGACTGGGTCCGTAACTTGAGGATTATCCTCATTGCTGCACAAAAGAATTACGTCCTGGAAGCACCGCTGGGTGCCAGGCTTGCTGCAGATGCAACTGACGACGTTAAGAACGTCTGGCAGAGCAAAGCTGATGACTACTCGATAGTTTAGTGTGCCATGCTTTACGGCTTAGAACCGGGACTTCAACGACGTTTTGAATGTCATGGAGCATATGAGATGTTCCAGGAGTTGAAGTTAATATTTCAAGCAAATGCCCGGATTGAGAAATATGAAGTCTCCAATAAGTTCTACAGCTGCAAGATGGAGGAGAATAGTTCTGTCAGTGAATATATACTCAAAATGTCTGGGTATAACAATCACTTGATTCAACTGGGAGTTAATCTTCCGATGATAGTGTCATTGACAGAATTCTTTAATCACTGCCACCAAGCTACAAGAGCTTCGTGATGAACTATAATATGCAAGGGATGGACAAGACAATTCCCGAGCTCTTCGCAGTGCTAAAGCCTACGGAGGTAGAAATCAAAAAGGAGCATCAAGTGTTGATAGTTAACAAAACCACCAGTTTCAAGAAAAGGGGCAAAGGGAAGAAGAAGGGGAACTTCAAGAAGAACAGCAAACAAGTTGCTGCTCAAGAGAAGAAACCCAAGTCTGGACCTAAGCCTGAGACTGAGTGCTTCTACTGCAAGCAGACTGGTCACTGGAAGCGGAACTGCCCCAAGTATTTGGCGGATAAGAAGGATGGCAAGGTGAACAAAGGTATACGTGATATACATGTTATTGATGTGTACCTTACTAGAGCTTGCAGTAGCACCTAGGTATTTGATACTGGTTCTGTTGCTAATATTTGCAACTCGAAACAGGGACTACAGATTAAGCGAAGACTGGCTAAGGACGAGGTGACGATGCGCGTGGGAAATGGTTCCAAAGTTGATGTGATCGCCGTCGGCACGCTACCTCTACATCTACCTTCGGGATTAGTTTTAGACCTAAATAATTGTTATTTGGTGCCAGCGTTAAGCATGAACATTATATCTGGATCTTGTTTGATGCGAGACGGTTATTCATTTAAATCTGAGAATAATGGTTGTTCTATTTATATGAGTAATATCTTTTATGGTCATGCACCCTTGAAGAGTGGTCTATTTTTGTTGAATCTCGATAGTAGTTATACACATATTCCTAATGTTGAAGCCAAAAGATGCAGAGTTGATAATGATAGTGCAACTTATTTGTGGCACTACCGTTTGGGTCATATTGGTGTAAAGCGCATGAAGAAACTCCATACTGATGGACTTTTGGAATCACTTGATTATGAATCACTTGGTACTTGCAAACCGTGCCTCATGGGCAAGATGACTAAAACGCCGTTCTCCGGAACTATGGAGCGAGCAACTGATTTGTTGGAAATCATACATACTGATGTATGTGGTCCAATGAATGTTGAGGCTCGCGGCGGGTATCGTTATTTTCTCACCTTCACAGATGATTTAAGCAGATATGGGTATATCTACTTAATGAAACATAAGTTTGAAACATTTGAAAAGTTCAAAGAATTTCAGAGTGAAGTGGAAAATCATCGTAACAAGAAAATAAAGTTTCTACGATCGGATCGTGGAGGAGAATATTTGAGTTACGAGTTTGGTCTACATTTGAAACAATGCGGAATAGTTTCGCAACTCACGCCACCCGGAACACCACAGCGTAATGGTGTGTCCGAACGTCGTAATCGTACTTTACTAGATATGGTGCGATCTATGATGTCTCTTACTGATTTACCGCTATTGTTTTTTGGGTTATGCTTTAGAGATGGCTGCATTCACGTTAAATAGGGCACCATCGAAATCCGTTGAGACGACGCCTTATGAACTGTGGTTTGGCAAGAAACCAAAGTTGTCGTTTCTTAAAGTTTGGGGCTGCGATGCTTATGTGAAAAAGCTTCAACCTGATAAGCTCGAACCCAAATCGGAGAAATGTGTCTTCATAGGATACCCAAAGGAAACTATTGGGTACACCTTCTATCACAGATCCGAAGGCAATACTTTCGTTGCTAAGAATGGATCCTTTCTAGAGAAGGAGTTTCTCTCGAAAGAAGTGAGTGGGAGGAAAGTAGAACTTGATGAGGTAACTGTACCTGCTCCCTTATTGGAAAGTAGTTCATCACAGAAATCAGCTCCTGTGACACCTACACCAATGAGTGAGGAAGCTGATGATATTGATCATGAAACTTCAGATCAAGTTACTACTGAACCTCGTAGGTCAACCAGAGTAAGATCCGCACCAGAGTGGTACGGTAATCCTATTCTGGAGGTCATGTTACTTGACCAAGGCGAACCTACGAACTATGAAGAAGCGATGGTGAGCCCAGATTCCGCAAAATGGCTTGAGGCCATGAAATCTGAGATGGGATCCATGTATGAGAACAAAGTGTGGACTTTGGTTGACTTGCCCGATGATCGGCAAGCCATTGAAAATAAATGGATCTTCAAGAAGAAGACTGACGCTGACGGTAATGTTACTGTCTATAAAGCTCGACTTGTTGCGAAAGGTTTTCGACAAGTTCAAGGGATTGACTACGATGAGACTTTCTCACCCGTAGCGATGCTTAAGTCTGTCCGAATCATGTTAGCAATTGCCGCATTTTATGATTATGAAATTTGGCAAATGGATGTCAAAACTGCATTCCTGAATGGATTTCTGGAAGAAGAGTTGTATATGATGCAACCAGAAGGTTTTGTCGATCCAAAGGGAGCTAACAAAGTGTGCAAGCTCCAGCGATCCATTTATGGACTGGTGCAAGCCTCTCGGAGTTGGAATAAACGTTTTGATAGTGTGATCAAAGCATATGGTTTTATACAGACTTTTGGAGAAGCCTGTATTTACAAGAAAGTGAGTGGGAGCTCTGTAGCATTTCTGATATTATATGTGGATGACATATTGCTGATTGGAAATGATATAGAATTTCTGGATAGCATAAAAGGATACTTGAATAAGAGTTTTTCAATGAAAGACCTCGGTGAAGTTGCTTACATATTAGGCATCAAGATCTATAGAGATAGATCAAGACGCTTGATAGGACTTTCACAAAGCACATACCTTGACAAAGTTTTGAAGAAGTTCAAAATGGATCAAGCAAAGAAAGGGTTCTTGCCTGTGTTACAAGGTGTGAAGTTGAGTCAGACTCAATGCCCGACCACTGCAGAAGATAGAGAGAAAATGAAAGATGTTCCCTATGCTTCAGCCATAGGCTCTATCATGTATGCAATGCTGTGTACCAGACCTGATGTGTGCCTTGCTATTAGTTTAGCAGGGAGGTACCAAAGTAATCCAGGAGTGGATCACTGGACAGCGGTCAAGAACATCCTGAAATACCTGAAAAGGACTAAGGATATGTTTCTCATTTATGGAGGTGACAAAGAGCTAGTCGTAAAAGGTTACGTCGATGCAAGCTTTGACACTGATCCGGACGATTCTAAATCGCAAACCGGATACGTGTTTACATTGAACGGTGGAGCTGTCAGTTGGTGCAGTTCTAAACAAAGCGTCGTGGCGGGATCTACGTGTGAAGCGGAGTACATAGCTGCTTCGGAAGCAGCAAATGAAGGAGTCTGGATGAAGGAGTTCATATCCGATCTAGGTGTCATACCTAGTGCATCGGGTCCAATGAAAATCTTTTGTGACAATACTGGTGCAATTGCCTTGGCAAAGGAATCCAGATTTCACAAGAGAACCAAGCACATCAAGAGACGCTTCAATTCCATCCGGGATCAAGTCCAGGTGGGAGACATAGAGATTTGCAAGATACATACGGATCTGAATGTTGCAGACCCGTTGACTAAGCCTCTTCCACGAGCAAAACATGATCAGCACCAAGGCTCCATGGGTGTTAGAATCATTACTGTGTAATCTAGATTATTGACTCTAGTGCAAGTGGGAGACTGAAGGAAATATGCCCTAGAGGCAATAATAAAGTTATTATTTATTTCCTCATATCATGATAAATGTTTATTATTCATGCTAGAATTGTATTAACCGGAAACATAATACATGTGTGAATACATAGACAAACAGAGTGTCACTAGTATGCCTCTACTTGACTAGCTCGTTGATCAAAGATGGTTAGTTTCCTAGCCATAGACATGAGTTGTCATTTGATTAACGGGATCACATCATTAGGAGAATGATGTGATTGACTTGACCCATTCCGTTAGCTTAGCACTTGATCGTTTAGTATTCTGCTATTGCTTTCTTCATGACTTATACGTGTTCCTATGACTATGAGATTATGCAACTCCCGTTTACCGAAGGAACACTTTGTGTGCTACCAAACGTCACAACGTAACTGGGTGATTATAAAGGTGCTCGACAGGTGTCTCCAAAGGTACTTGTTGGGTTGGCGTATTTCGAGATTAGGATTTTTCACTCAGATTGTCGGAGAGGTATCTCTGGGCCCTCTCGGTAACGCACATCACTACAAGCCTTGCAAGCATTGTGACTAATGAGTTAGTTGCGAGATGATGTATTACAGAACGAGTAAAGAGACTTGCCGGTAACGAGATTAAACTAGGTATTGAGATACCGACGATCGAATCTCGGGCAAGTAACATACCAATGACAAAGGGAACAACGTATGTTGTTATGCGGTTTGACCGATAAAGATCTTCGTAGAACATGTAGGAGCCAATATGAGCATCCATGTTCCGCTATTGGTTATTGACCGGAGACATGTCTCGGTCATGTCTACATAGTTCTCGAACCCGTAGGGTCCGCACACTTAAAGTTAGATGACGATCGGTATTATGATTTTTGTGTTTTGATGTACCGAAGGTAGTTTGGAGTCCCGGATATGATCACGGACATGACGAGGAGTCTCGAAATGGTCGAGACATAAAGATTGATATATTGGAAGCCTATATTTGGATATCGGAAGTGTTCCGGGTGATATCGGGATTTTACCGGAGTACCGGGGGTTACCGGAACCCCCCCGGGGAAGTAATGGGCCTATTGGGCCTTAGTGGAGAAGAGAGAGGGCAGCCAGGAGGTGGCGCGCGGCCCCCCTTGCCCCAGTCCGAATTGGACAAGGGAAGGGGGCGGCGGCCCCCCTCTCCTTCCTTCTCTCCACCTCCTCCTTCCCCCCTTCTCCTACTCCTACTAGGAAAGGAGGAGTCCTACTCCCGGTGGGAGTAGGACTCCCCCCTTGGCGCGCCCTCCCTGGCCGGCGGCCCCTCCCCCCTTGCTCCTTTATATACGAGGGCAGGGGGACACCTCTAGACACAACAATTGATCTCTTGATCTCTTAGCCGTGTGCGGTGCCCCCCTCCACCATATTCCACCTTGAACATATCGTGGCGGTGCTTAGGCGAAGCCCTGCGTCGGTAGCATCATCATCACTGTCACCACGCCGTCGTGCTGACTGAACTCTCCCTCAAAGCTCGGCTGGATCGGAGTTCGAGGGATGTCATCGAGCTGAACGTGTGCTGAACTCGGAGGTGCCGTATGTTCGGTACTTGGATCGGTCGGATCTTGAAGACGTACGACTACATCAACCGCGTTGTGCTAACGCTTCCGCTTTCGGTCTACGAGGGTACGTGGACAACATTCTCCCCTCTCGTTGCTATGCATCACCATGATCCTGTGTGTGCGTAGGAAAATTTTGAAATTACTACGTAACCGAACGTGAGCCATAAGAAATAAGTAGGGAGAAATCGGATCTCCTTGTCGTATGCCCCTTGTAGGCCTAAACACATCCATCTTCACTCCATTTACAAGAACTGAGAAAGAGATTGGTGATACACATTCCATGATTTTCCCCACCCAGACTTGATTAAACCCCATCTTTAACATCACAGCCTTCAGGTAGGACCATTCAACCCGGTCGTACGCCTTCATCATATCAAGTTTCAATGCACAATGAGCATTCTTCTTACTTCTTGACCTCTTCATAAAATGCAGGCACTCATAAGCAGCAATGATGTTATCCGTGATCATCCTTCCAGGTACGAAAGCGGATTGTTCCTGAGAAATAATGTCCGGTAGAACTCGTTTCAGCCGGTTAGAATGCACCTTGAATATGATCTTGTAGATCACATTGCACAGACTAATAGGCCGAAATTGTGAAAGAGAGGTTGGATCCACTACCTTAGGAATCAAAACGATGAAAGTCCTGTTGATAACCTCCGGAGACTCTTCCCCATTCAAAACACACAACACCACCTTAGAAACATCCTCACCGCAAAGACCCCAGTTCCGCTGAAAAAAATGTGCAGGGAACCCATCCGGACCTGGAGACTTAGTTGGATACATCTGAAAGAGCGCCTCTTTAATTTCAGTTTCTGTATACACAGCATTAAGGATTCGGTTCATTTCATCATCAACTTTCCTCGGGATGTGAGAGAGCACTTCCTCCATTCCCATGGTTGGTTCTGAGTCATACAGATTTATGTAAAAATCCGTGGCCATTGTGCCAATCTCCTCTGCATCAGTACATAGTGTACCATCTTCTGTTAGCAGTTGCGAGATGCGGTTCTTCCTTCTCCTATTTGTGGCCTTCTGATGAAATTTTTTTGTGTTGCCATCACCTTCAGCAAGCCACTGGATTCGTGATCTTTGGCGCCACATGATTTCTGCTCTCAAATTAAGTTCCACTATTTGCTCCTCAATCCACCTCTCTTGATCAGATGGGCCAACCCGCCCCTGCACTGATCTCAATGCCTGAAGTTCTGCTTTTAAGCATCTTAGTTTTTTCCGTACATGTCCAAACTCACGCGTTCCCCAGTCAGCAAGCACACGTGACATATTACCGAGCTTGTCGTTGAGGCCTTCCACTGTTCCACATGCTCCACTTGCCTTCCATGCCTCCTCAAGCATTGGGAAAAATTTAGCATGTTGTTCCCACATTTTCTCATATCGGAATAACTTTCCCACACTGATCCTTCGATTCTCGGGTGCTTGCTCATTCATCAAAACGATTGGAGAGTGCTCAGACTTAGCAGCAACTAAGTGTCGAAGGGATGCAAAAGGGAATCTAGCGCTCCACTCTGCCGTGGCCAACGCCCTGCCCAAGCGCACTCTACAAAAATTTCCTCCAACAATCTCCTTTCAAAGGTCCAGTCCAAGCCAATATACCCCAGATCATTCAGACAGCATAGATCAACCGCCTCCCTGAACCCCGTCATTTGTGACACCTCTCTCTCATTGGGCCCCATCTGCTCCTCCCTCCTTAGGACTTCGTTAAAGTCACCAATGCATACCCATTGTAGCGTTGATTCGCTCCTTAGTCGAGTCATGGTGTCCCATGTGTTCTGCCTAAGACTTCGGTTGGCCTCCCCATAAAAACATGTGAGCCTCCAATCCTCCTTCCCTTCCTTCGCCACCCAAGCATCAATATGGTATCGTGAAAAATTCTTCACCTCTCAAATTCAGACCGTGCCTCCAGAACAAACCAATACCACCACTCCTTCCGCTACTTGCAACAGCAAAACCACCTTCAAAACCTAACGTCCCCATCAGGCCTTCCACCCTTTGTTTCGACAAGTGTGTCTCTGCAATACATACTGTTGGAAATATGCCCTAGAGGCAATAATAAATGGTTATTATTATATTTCTTTGTTCATGATAATTGTCTATTGTTCATGCTATAATTGTGCTATCCGGAAATCGTAATACATGTGTGAATACATAGACCACAACGTGTCCCTAGTAAGCCTCTAGTTGACTAGCTCGTTGATCAACAGATAGTCATGGTTTCCTGACTATGGACATTGGATGTCATTGATAACGGGATCACATCATTAGGAGAATGATGTGATGGACAAGACCCAATCCTAAGCATAGCATAAAAGATCGTGTAGTTTCGTTTGCTAGAGCTTTTCCAATGTCAAGTATCTTTTCCTTAGACCATGAGATCGTGCAACTCCCGGATACCGTAGGAGTGCTTTGGGTGCACCAAATGTCACAACGTAACTGGGTGACTATAAAGGTACACTACGGGTATATCTGAAAGTGTCTGTTGGGTTGGCACGGATCGAGACTGGGATTTGTCACTCCGTGTGACGGAGAGGTATCTCTGGGCCCACTCGGTAATGCATCATCATAATGAGCTCAATATGACTAAGGCGTTAGTCACGGGATCATGCATTGCGGTACGAGTAAAGAGACTTGCCGGTAACGAGATTGAACAAGGTATTGGGATACCGACGATCGAATCTCGGGCAAGTAACATACCGATTGACAAAGGGAATTGTATACGGGATTGATTGAATCCTCGACATCGTGGTTCATCCGATGAGATCATCGTGGAACATGTGGGAGCCAACATGGGTATCCAGATCCCGCTGTTGGTTATTGACCGGAGAGGCGTCTCGGTCATGTCTGCATGTCTCCCGAACCCGTAGGGTCTACACACTTAAGGTTCGGTGACGCTAGGGTTGTAGAGATATGAGTATGCGGAAAACCGAAAGTTGTTCGGAGTCCCGGATGAGATCGCGGACGTCACGAGGAGGTCCGGAATGGTCCGGAGGTGAAGAATTATATATAGGAAGTCAAGTTTCGGCCACCGGGAAAGTTTCGGGGGTTATCGGTATTGTACCGGGACCACCGGAAGGGTCCCGAGGGTCCACCGGGTGGGGCCACCTATCCCGGAGGGCCCCATGGGCTGAAGTGGGAGGGCAACCAGCCCTTAGTGGGCTGGGGCGCCCCCATGGGCCTCCCCCCTGCGCCTAGGGTTAGAAACCCTAGGGTGGGGGGGCGCCCCACTTGCCTTGGGGGGCAAGTATCCCCCTTGGCCGCCGCCCCCTCCCTTGATGGGATCTTGGCCGGCGCCCCCCCTCCCAGGGGGCCTATATAAAGGGGGGAGGGAGGGCAGTAGTACAACAAGCCTTGGGCGCCTCCCTCCTCCCCTGCTACACCTCTCTCTCTCGCAGAAGCTCGGCGAAGCCCTGCCGACATCCCGCTACATCCACCACCACGCCGTCGTGCTGCTGGATCTCCATCAACCTCTCCTTCCCCCTTGCTGGACCAAGAAGGAGGAGACGTCGCTGCACCGTACGTGTGTTGAACGCAGAGGTGCCGTCCGTTCGGCACTCGGTCATCGGTGATTTGAATCACGGCGAGTACGACTCCATCAACAACGTTCATTGGAACGCTTCCGCTCACGATCTACAAGGGTATGTAGATGCACTCCTTTCCCCTCGTTGCTATTATACTCCATAGATGGATCTTGGTGAGCGTAGGAAAATTTTAAAATTATGCTACGATTCCCAACAGTGGCATCATGAGCCAGGCCTATGCGTAGTTACTATGCACGAGTAGAACACAAAGCAGTTGTGGGCGTTGATGTTGCCAATTGTTCTTGCCGCTACTAGTCGTATCTTGTTTCGGCGGTATTGTGGGATGAAGTGGCCCGGACCAGCCTTACACGTACGCTTACGTGAGACAGGTTCCAACGACTGACATGCACTAGTTGCATAAGGTGGCTAGCGGGTGTCTGTCTCTCCTACTTTAGTCGGAACGGATTCGATGAAAAGGGTCCTTATGAAGGGTAAATAGAAATTGGCAAATCACGTTGTGGTCATACGTAGGTAAGAAACGTTCTTGCTAGAAACCTACAAGCCACGTAAAAACTTGCAACAACAATTAGAGGACGTCTAACTTGTTTTTGCAGCATGTGCTATGTGATGTGATATGGCCAGAAGATGTGATGAATGATATATGTGATGTATGAGATTGATCATATTCTTGTAATAGGAATCACGACTTGCATGTCGATGAGTATGACAACCGGCAGGAGCCATAGGAGTTGTCTTTATTATTTTGTATGACCTGCGTGTCATTGAATAACGCCATGTAAATTACTTTACTTTGGTGCTAAACGCGTTAGCCATAGAAGTAGAAGTAATCGTTGGTCTGACGACTTCATGAAGACACAATGATGGAGATCATGATGATGGAGATCATGGTGTCATGCCGGTGACGAAGATGATCATGGTGCCCCGAAGATGGAGATCAAAGGAGCAAAATGATACTGGCCATATCATGTCACTATTTGATTGCATGTGATGTTTATCATGTTTTGCATCTTATTTGCTTAGAACGACGGTAGTAAGTAAGATGATCCCTTATGATAATTTCAAGAAAAGTGTTCCCCCTAACTGTGCACCGTTGCGAAGGTTCGTTGTTTCGAAGCACCACGTGATGATCGGGTGTGATAGATTCTAACGTCCGAATACAACGGGTGTTGACGAGCCTAGCATGTACAGACATGGCCTCGGAACACACGCAATACACTTAGGTTGACTTGACGAGCCTAGCATGTACATACATGGCCTCGGAACACGGAGGACCGAAAGGTCGAGCATGAGTCGTATAGAAGATACGATCAACATGGAGATGTTCACCGATCTTGACTAGTCCGTCTCACGTGATGATCGGACACAGCCTAGTTAACTCGAATCATGTTTCACTTAGATGACTAGAGGGATGTCTATCTGAGTGGGAGTTCATTAAATAATTTGATTATATGAACTTAATTATCATGAACTTAGTCTAAAATCTTTACACTATGTCTTGTAGATCAAATGGCCCACGTTGTCCTCAATTTCAACGCGTTCCTAGAGAAAACCAAGCTGAAAGATGATGGCAGCAACTATACGGACTGGGTCCAGAACCTGAGGATCATCCTCATAGCAGCCAAGAAAGATTATGTCTTAGAAGCACCGCTAGGTGAAGCACCAATCCCAGAGAACCAAGATGTTATGAACGCTTGGCAGCAGTGTGCTGATGATTACTCCCTCGTTCAGTGCGGCATGCTTTACAGCCTAGAACCGGGTCTCCAAAAGCGTTTTGAGAAACATGGAGCATATGAGATGTTCGAGGAGCTGAAAATGGTTTTCCAAGCTCATGCCCGGGTCGAGAGATATGAAGTCTCCGACAAGTTCTTCAGCTGTAAAATGGAGGAGAATAGTTCTGTTAGTGAGCACATACTCAGAATGTCTGGGTTGCACAACCTCTTGTCTCAGCTGGGAGTTAATCTCCCGGATGACGCGGTCATTGACAGAATCCTTCAGTCGCTTCCACCAAGCTACAAGAGCTTTGTGATGAACTTCAATATGCAAGGGATGGAAAAGACCATTCCTGAGGTATATTCAATGCTGAAATCAGCGGAGGTGGAGATCAGAAAAGAACATCAAGTGTTGATGGTGAATAAAACCACTAAGTTCAAGAAGGGCAAGGGTAAGAAGAACTTCAAGAAGGACGGCAAGGGAGTTGCCGCGCCCGGTAAGCCAGTTGCCGGGAAGAAGTCGAAGAATGGACCCAAGCCTGAAACTGAGTGCTTTTATTGCAAGGGAAGTGGTCACTGGAAGCGGAACTGCCCCAAATACTTAGCGGACAAGAAGGCCGGCAACACCAAAGGTATATGTGATATACATGTAATTGATGTGTACCTTACCAGTACTCGTAGTAGCTCCTGGGTATTTGATACCGGTGCGGTTGCTCATATTTGTAACTCAAAATAGGAACTACGAAATAAACGGAGACTGGCGAAGGACGAGGTGACGATGCACGTCGGGAATGGTTCCAAGGTCGATGTGATCGCCGTCGGCATGCTACCTCTGCATCTACCAACGGGATTAGTTTTAAACCTCAATAATTGTTATTTAGTGCCAGCTTTGAGCATGGACATTGTATCTGGATCTCGTTTAATTCAAGATGGCTACTCATTTAAATCTGAGAATAATGGTTGTTCTATTTATATGAGAGATATGTTTTATGGTCATGCCCCGCTGGTTAATGGTTTATTCTTGATGAATCTCGAACGTGATGTTACACATATTCATAGTGTGAATACCAAAAGATGTAAAGTTGATAACGATAGTCCCACATACTTGTGGCACTGCCGCCTTGGTCACATTGGTGTCAAGCGCATGAAGAAGCTCCATGCAGATGGACTTTTGGAGTCTCTTGATTACGAATCATTTGACACGTGCGAACCATGCCTCATGGGTAAGATGACCAAGACTCCGTTCTCCGGAACAATGGAGTGAGCAACAACTTATTGGAAATCACACATACCGATGTGTGCGGTCCAATGAGTGTTGAGGCTCGCGGAGGATATCGTTATGTTCTCACTCTCACTGATGACTTAAGTAGATATGGGTATGTCTACCTAATGAAACACAAGTCTGAAACCTTTGAAAAGTTCAAGGAATTTCAGAGTGAGGTTGAGAATCAACGTGACAGGAAAATAAAATTCTTACGATCAGATCGTGGTGGAGAATATTGAAGTCACGAGTTTGGTACACACTTAAGGAAATGTGGAATAGTTTCACAACTCACGCCGCCTGGAACACCTCAGAGAAATGGTGTGTCCGAACGTCGTAATCGCACTCTATTGGATATGGTGCGATCTATGATGTCTCTTACCGATTTACCGCTCTCATTTTGGGGCTATGCTTTAGAAACTGCCGCATTCACTTTAAATAGGGATCCATCAAAATCCGTTGAGACGACACCGTATGAATTATGGTTTGGGAAGAAACCTAAGCTGTCGTTTCTAAAAGTTTGGGGATGCGATGCTTATGTCAAGAAACTTCAACCTGAAAAGCTCGAACCCAAGTCGGAGAAATGCGTCTTCATAGGATACCCTAAGGAAACTATTGGGTATACCTTCTACCTCAGATCCGAAGGCAAGATCTTCGTTGCCAAGAATGGGTCCTTTCTGGAGAAGGAGTTTCTCTCGAAAGAATTGAGTGGGAGGAAAGTGGAACTTGATGAGGTGATAGTCACCCCTTCCGTACTGGAAAGTAGCGCAGCGCGGGAAGATGTTCCTGTGGTGCCCACACCGACTGGGGAGGAAGTTAATGATGATGATCATGAAGCTTCGGATCAAGTTACTACTGAACTTCGTAGGTCCACAAGGACACGTTCCGCACCAAAGTGGTACGGCAACCCTGTCCTGGAAATCATGTTGTTAGACAACGGTGAACCTTCGAACTATGAGGAAGCGATGGCGGGCCCGGATTCCGACAAATGGCTAAAAGCCATGAAATCCGAGATAGGATCCATGTATGAAAACGAAGTATGGACTTTGACTGACTTGCCCGATGATCGGCGAGCCATAGAAAACAAATGGATCTTTAAGAAGAAGACAGACGCAGATGATAATGTGACCATCTATAAGGCTCGACTTGTCGCTAAGGGTTATCGACAAGTTCAAGGGGTTGACTACGATGAGACTTTCTCACCCGTAGCGAAGCTGAAGTCCGTCCGAATCATGTTAGCAATTGCCGCATACTATGATTATGAGATATGGCAGATGGACATCAAAACGGCATTCCTTAACGGCTTCCTTAAGGAAGAGTTGTATATGATGCAGCCGGAAGGTTTTGTCGATCTAAGAATGCTAACAAAGTATGCAAGCTCCAGCGCTCAATCTATGGGCTGGTGCAAGCATCTCGGAGTTGGAACATTCGCTTTGATGAGATGATCAAAGCGTTTGGGTTTACACAGACTTATGGAGAAGCCTGTGTTTACAAGAAAGTGAGTGGGAGCTCTGTAGCATTTCTCATATTATATGTGGATGACATACTATTGATGGGAAATGATATAGAATTCTTGGAAAGTATAAAGGCCTATTTGAATAAGTGTTTTTCAATGAAGGACCTTGGAGAAGCTGCTTATATATTAGGCATCAAGATCTATAGAGATAGATCAAGACGCCTCATTGGTCTTTCACAGAGTACATACCTTGACAAGATATTGAAGAAGTTCAATATGGATCAGTCCAAGAAGGGGTTCTTGCCTGTATTGCAAGGTGTGCAATTGAGCACGGCTCAATGCCCGACCACGGCAGAAGATAGAGAAAAGATGAGTGTCATCCCCTATGCCTCGGCCATAGGGTCTATTATGTATGCCATGCTGTGTACCAGACCTGATGTAAACCTTGCCGTGAGTTTGGTAGGAAGGTACCAAAGTAATCCCGGCATGGAACACTGGACAGCGGTCAAGAATATCCTGAAGTACCTGAAGAGGACTAAGGACATGTTTCTCCTTTATGGAGGTGACGAAGAGCTCGTCGTAAAGGGTTACGTCGACGCTAGCTTCGACACAGATCTGGATGACTCGAAGTCACAAACCGGATACGTGTATATTTTGAATGGAGGAGCAGTAAGCTGGTGCAGTTGCAAGCAAAGCGTCGTGGCGGGATCTACATGTGAAGCGGAGTACATGGCAGCCTCGGAGGTAGCACAGGAAGCAGTCTGGATGAAGGAGTTCATTACCGACCTAGGGGTGATTCCCAATGCGTCGGGCCCGATGACTCTCTTCTGTGACAACACTGGAGCTATTGCCCTTGCGAAGGAGCCCAGGTTTCACAGGAAGACCAGGCATATCAAGCGTCGCTTCAACTCCATTCGTGAAAGTGTTCAAAATGGAGACATAGATATTTGTAAAGTACATACGGACCTGAATGTAGCAGATCCGTTGACTAAACCTTTCCCTGGGGCAAAACATGATCAACACCAGGACGCAATGGGTGTTCGATTCATCACAATGTAACTAGATTATTGACTCTAGTGCAAGTGGGAGACTGTTGGAAATATTCCCTAGAGGCAATAATAAATAGTTATTATTATATTTCTTTGTTCATGATAATTGTCTATTGTTCATGCTATAATTGTGTTATCCGGAAATTGTAATACATGTGTGAATACATAGACCACAACGTGTCCCTAGTAAGCCTCTAGTTGACTAGCTCGTTGATCAACAGATAGTCATGGTTTCCTGACTATGGACATTGGATGTCATTGATAATGGGATCACATCATTAGGAGAATGATGTGATGGACAAGACCCAATCCTAAGCATAGCATAAAAGATCGTGTAGTTTCGTTTGCTAGAGCTTTTCCAATGTCAAGTATCTTTTCCTTAGACCATGAGATCGTGCAACTCCCGGATACCGTAGGAGTGCTTTGGGTGCACCAAACGTCACAACGTAACTGGGTGACTATAAAGGTACACTACGGGTATCTCTGAAAGTGTCTGTTGGGTTGGCACGGATCGAGACTGGGATTTGTCACTCCGTGTGACGGAGAGGTATCTCTAGGCCCACTCGGTAATGCATCATCATAATGATCTCAATATGACTAAGTCGTTAGTCACGGGATCATGCATTGCGGTACGAGTAAAGAGACTTGCCGGTAACGAGATTGAACAAGGTATTGGGATACCGACGATCGAATCTCGGACAAGTAACATACCGTTTGACAAAGGGAATTGTATACGGGATTGATTGAATCCTCGACATCGTGGTTCATCCGATGAGATCATCGTGGAACATGTGGGAGCCAACATGGGTATCCAGATCCCGCTGTTGGTTATTGACCGGAGAGGCGTCTCGGTCATGTCTGCATGTCTCCAGAACCCGTAGGGTCTACACACTTAAGGTTCGGTGACGCTAGGGTTGTAGAGATATGAGTATGCGGAAACCCGAAAGTTGTTCGGAGTCCCGGATGAGATCCCGGACGTCACGAGGAGTTCCGGAATGGTCCGGAGGTGAAGAATTATATATAGGAAGTAAAGTTTCGGCCACCGGGAAAGTTTCGGGGGTTATCGGTATTGTACCGGGACCACCGGAAGGGTCCCGGGGGTCCACCGGGTGGGGCCACCTATCTCGGAGGGCCCCATGGGCTGAAGTGGGAGGGCAACCAGCCCTTAGTGGGCTGGGGCGCCCCCCATGGGCCTCCCCCCTGCGCCTAGGGTTAGAAACCCTAGGGTGGGGGGCCGCCCCACTTGCCTTGGGGGGCAAGTATCCCCCTTGGCCGCCGCCCCCTCCCTTGATGGGATCTTGGCCGGCGCCCCCCCCCCCCAGGGGGCCTATATAAGGGGGGGAGGGAGGGCAGTAGTACAACAGCCTTGGGCGCCTCCCTCCTCCCCTGCTACACCTCTCTCTCTCGCAGAAGCTCGGCGAAGCCCTGCCGACATCCCGCTACATCCACCACCACGCCGTCGTGCTGCTGGATCTCCATCAACCTCTCCTTCCCCCTTGCTGGATCAAGAAGGAGGAGACGTTGCTGCACCGTACGTGTGTTGAACGCGGAGGTGCTGTCCGTTCGGCACTCGGTCATCGGTGATTTGAATCACGGCGAGTACGACTCCGTCAACAACGTTCATTGGAACGCTTCCGCTCGCGATCTACAAGGGTATGTAGATGCACTCCTTTCCCCTCGTTGCTAGTATACTCCATAGATGGATCTTGGTGAGCGTAGGAAAATTTTAAAATTATGCTACGATTCCCAACACATACCACCGCCAGCGCACATTCCAAGATGAGCTCTCGGAGCTCACGAACTGTCGCGGGATCGCCAATCCCCCGACAGTTCCAAAATAAGGTTCTCATTGGATATGGAGGTCCTCCCTGTGGGAGGCCGCCTCGTCTGAGTATTCCATGTCTACCAATTCCTCACCATCCCCTTGCCTTCTCCGCTTCACGATTGGGACTTTACCCGGCGTTCCTGCTGTTGCTCCCTCTTGAGAACTCGTTGTACCCCCATTCTCGATCATTAAAACTGTCCCGGCTACCTTCCCCGCGAGATCCGGAATAACCTGCCCCCTTACATTGATCTGGCCATGGGGGCTAACTAGCCTCTTCTGAGCCCTATTTTTGTCCCTGTCCTCACTGCCAGCACCGGGTTCTACACTTATCCCATCATCACGAGGCATCGACGTGCCCGTTCTTGAAACCTCTCCACTACGAAACCTACATCGTCTACTTCCTCGCCCCCAACCTCCTCTACCCCTATCTCCCCTACCTCCTGAGCTGCCTTTACCACCGTTCCCCATACCTCCTTGACTACCATAGGATTTACCCCCTACATCATAGCCCGCTGCTTCTGCACTCCAAAGTAGCCACTCTCCCCACTCGCACTCACTTGGGTTATGCATACCGTCTCCACATTCTTCCATGGCGTGGCCAAGTCAGCCACAGAAAAAGCATAAATCCGGTAGCTTTTCATAGTAGACTAGATACATTTTCCTCTCCTTTAGTGTTATTGGAACAAACCGAACTACGGGCTTATGCACATCAATATAAACTCTGGATCTCAAAGTGTTTGTTGGGTTAATCTTCCCCTCATTTACAATCACCTTAGATGGTGGCTCACCAACCTTTCCTGCAACTTTCCCCGCTAGCTCCTTCTTCCTTGTGAGCCCATCTAGGATACCCTTTACCTAGCCCATACCGGAATCATGTTGAGTGCATAGTCTGTGACATTAGTGAACCCATCATATTCTTGTATAACAATTGGAGCTCCCTTGAATACCCAAGGCCCACCCTCCATTACACGTTTCCAATCTCCCAGACAATGGCATTGAACCAAGAAAAGATTCGGCCCCTTGATATTAAATGTAACCCCTTGTGCTGACGACCAAGCATTTCTCATCTGGTTAAGCAACGCGGCATGACCGAAAGGCTTCGGAGTATGAACTCGAAACAATCCTAGCCATCTGACATCCTTGATCAAATCATCTACCTCCGCTGATAGGTCCAGATCTTCCTCTTCCTCCCCATGTAAATTCAGACCTTCAAAGTAATCTTCCAAACTCGGTTCTGTGCCAGCAAACTCCCACTCCGGTTCCTCCCTTCTGTCATGGTCGCCCCCTCTCCTTCCCCCCTTCTGTTGGAAATATGCCCTAGAGGCAATAATAAATTGGTTATTATTATATTTCCTTGTTCATGATAATCGTTTATTATCCATGCTAGAATTGTATTGATAGGAAACTCAGATACATGTGTGGATACATAGACAACACCATGTCCCTAGTAAGCCTCTAGTTGACTAGCTCGTTGATCAATATATGGTTACGGTTTCCTGACCATGGACATTGGATGACGTTGATAACGGGATCACATCATTAGGAGAATGATGTGATGGACAAGACCCAATCCTAAGCCTAGCAAAAGATCGTGTAGTTCGTTTGCTAAGAGCTTTTCTAATGTCAAGTATCATTTCCTTAGACCATGAGATTGTGCAACTCCCGGATACCGTAGGAATGCTTTGGGTGTACCAAACGTCACAACGTAACTGGGTGGCTATAAAGGTGCACTACAGGTATCTCCGAAAGTGTCTGTTGGGTTGGCACGAATCGAGACTGGGATTTGTCACTCCGTGTAAACGGAGAGGTATCTCTGGGCCCACTCGGTAGGACATCATCATAATGTGCACAATGTGACCAAGGAGTTGATCACGGGATGATGTGTTACGGAACGAGTAAAGAGACTTGCCGGTAACGAGATTGAACAAGGTATCGGGATACCGACGATCGAATCTCGGGCAAGTAACATACCGATAGACAAAGGGAATTGAATACGGGATTGATTGAATCCCCGACATCGTGGTTCATCCGATGAGATCATCGTGGAACATGTGGGAGCCAACATGGGTATCCAGATCCCGCTGTTGGTTATTGGCCGGAGAACGTCTCGGTCATGTCTGCATGGTTCCCGAACCCGTAGGGTCTACACACTTAAGGTTCGATGACGCTAGGGTTATAGGGAATAGATATACGTGGTTACCGAATGTTGTTCAGAGTCCCGGATGAGATCCCGGACGTCACGAGGAGTTCCGAATGGTCCGGAGGTAAAGATTTATATATGGGAAGTCCTGTTTTGGTCACCGAAAAGTTTCGGGTGCTATCGGTAATGTACCGGGACCACCGGGAGGGTCCCGGGGGTCCACCAGGTGGGGCCACCAGCCCCAGAGGGGTGCGTGGGCCAAGTGTGGGAGGGGACCAGCTCCAGGTGGGCTGGTGCGCCCCCCCACCAAGGCCCAAGGCGCAGGGAGAGTGGGAGGGGGCAAACCCTAGGTCCAGATGGGCCTTAAGGCCCACCCTAGTGGCGCCCCCCCTCTCTTTTCCCCTTGGCCGCACCCTAGATGGGTTTTGGGGGCTGCCGCCACCCCTGGGGAGGGAACCCTAGATGGGGGCGCAGCCCCTCCCCTTCCCCTATATATACTTGAGGTATTTGGGGCTGCAAACACACGAGAACGTCTCTCTCTTGGCGTAGCCCTACCTCTCTCCCTCTTCCTCTCCCGCGGTGCTTGGTGAAGCCCTGCAGGATTGCCACGCTCCTCCATCACCACTACGCCGTCGTGCTGCTGCTGGACGGAGTCTTCCCCAACCTCTCCCTCTCCCCTTGCTGGATCAAGGCGTGGGAGACGTCACCGGGCTGCACGTGTGTTGAACGCGGAGGCACCGTTCTTCGGTGCTTAGATCGGAATCAACCGCGATCTGAATCGCTACGAGTACGACTCCTTCATCCGCGTTCTTGCAACGCTTCCGCATCGCGATCTACAAGGGTATGTAGATGCACTCCCCTTCCCCTCGTTGCTAGATTACTCCATGGATTGATCTTGGTGATGCGTATAAATTTTTTGAATTTCTGCTACGTTCCCCAACAGTGGTATCAGAGCTAGGTCTATGCGTAGTTTCTATGCACGAGTAGAACACAAAGTAGTTGTGGGCGTTGATGTTGTCAATTTACTTGTCGTTACTAGTCTTATCTTGATTCGGCGGCATCGTGGGATGAAGCGGCCCGGACCGGCCTTACACGTACTCTTACGTGAGACAGGTTCCACCGACTGACATGCACTAGTTGCATAAGGTGGCTAGTGGGTGTCTGTCTCTCCCACTTTAGTCGGATCAGATTCGATGAAAAGGGTCCTTATGAAGGGTAAATAGAAATTGGCATATCACGTTGTGGCTTTTGCATAGGTAAGAAACGTTCTTGCTAGAATCCCATAGCAGCCACGTAAAACATGCAACAACCATTAGAGGACGTCTAACTTGTTTTTGCAGGGTATGCTATGTGATGTGATATGGCCAAAAGGATGTGATGAATGATATATGTGATGTATGAGATTGATCATGTTCTTGTAATAGGAATCACGACTTGCATGTCGATGAGTATGACAACCGGCAGGAGCCATAGGAGTTGTCTTAATTTATTGTATGACCTGCGTGTCAATGAATCATGCCATGTAATTACTTTACTTTACTGCTAACCGTTAGCCATAGTAGTAGAAGTAATAGTTGGCGAGACAACTTCATGAAGACACGATGATGGAGATCATGGTGTCATGCCGGTGACGAAGGTGATCATGCCGCGCCTCAAAGATGGAGATCAAAGGCGCAAGATGATATTGGCCATATCACGTCACTTTATGATTTGCATGTGATGTTTGTCATGTTTACATCTTATTTGCTTAGAACGACGGTAGCATAAATAAGATGATCCCTCACTAAAATTTCAAGAGACATGTTCCCCCTAACTGTGCACCGTTGCGAAGGTTCGTTGTTTCGAAGCACCACGTGATGATCGGGTGTGATATATTCTAACGTTCGAATACAACGGGTGTTGACGAGCCTAGCATGTACAGACATGGCCTCGGAACACATGCGAAACACTTAGGTTGACTTGACGAGCCTAGCATGTACAGACATGGCCTCGGAACACAAGAGACCGAAAGGTCGAACATGAGTCGTATAGTAGATACGATCAACATGGAGATGTTCACCGATGATGACTAGTCCGTCTCACGTGATGATCGGACACGGCCTAGTTTGACTCGGATCATGTATCACTTAGATGACTAGAGGGATGTCTATCTGAGTGGGAGTTCATTAATAATCAGATGAACTTCATTATCATGAACATAGTCAAAAGGTCTTTGCAAATTATGTCATACGCTTTAGTTCTACTGTTTAAGATATGTTCCTAGAGAAAATTTAGTTGAAAGTTGGTAGTAGCAATTATGCGGACTGGGTCCGTAAACTGAGGATTGTCCTCATTGCTGCACAGAAGGCTTATGTCCTTAATGCACCGCTCGGTGTGCTGAACCTCAGCGTCGTCTGTAGATGTTGCGAAACATCTGACATACACGTTTTGATGACTACGTGATAGTTCAGTGCGTAATGCTAACGGTTTAGAATTGTGGCACCAAAGACGTTTTTGAAACGTCGCAGAACATATGAGATGTTCCGAAGACTGAAATTGGGATTTCAGACTAGTGCCCACGTCAAGAGGTATGAGACCTCTGACAAGTTTCTTAAGCCTGCAGACTAAGGGAGAAAAGCTCAATCGTTGAGCATGTGCTCAGATTGTCTGAGTGCCACAATCGCTTGAATCGAGTGGGAGTTAATCTTCCAGATGAGATAGTGATGGTTCTCCATAGTCACTGCCACCAAGCTATTAGAGCTTCGTGATGAACTATAACATATCAAGGATAGATGATGATCCTTGAGCAACTCGTGACACCGTGAAAGTAGAAATCAAGAAGGAGCATCAATTGTTGATGGTTAGTAAAACCACTAGTTTCTAGAAGGGTAAGGGCAAAAGGGATACTTCATGAAACAGCAAATCATTTGCTGCTCTAGTGAAGAATCCCAAGGTTGAACCCAAACCCGAGACTAAGTGCTTCTGTAATGAGGGGAACGGTCACTGAAGCAGTACTACCCTAGATACTTGGTAGATGAGAAGGCAGGCAAGGTCGACAGAAGTATATTGGATATACGTTATATGAATGTGTACTTTACTAGTACTCCTAGCAGCACCAGGGTATTAGATACCGGTTCGGTTGCTAAGTGTTAGTAACACGAAATAAAAGCTGCGGAATAAATGGAGACTAGCTAAAGGTGAGATGACGATGTGTGTTGAAAGTGTTTCCAAGGTTGATGTGATCAAGCATCGCATGCTCCCTCTACCATCGAGATTTGGTGTTTGCGTTGAGCATGATTGGATTATGTTTATCACAATACGGTTATTCATTTAAGGAGAATAATGGTTACTCTGTTTATTTGAATAATACCTTCAATGGTCTTGCACCTAAAATGAATCTCGATCGCAGTGATACACATGTTCGTGCCAAAAGATATAAAATAGTAATGACAGTACCACATACTTGTGGCACTGCCATTTGAGTCATATTGGTATAGAACGCATGAAGAAGCTCCATGTAGATGGATCTTTGGACTCACTCGTTTTTGAAAAGATTGAGACATGCGAACCATGTCTATTGGTATATATGCATGAAGAAACTCCATGCAGATGGATCGTTTGGACTCACTTGATTTTGAATCACTTGAGACATGCAAATCATACCACATGGGCAAGATGACTGAAAGGCCTCGTTTTCAGTAAGATGGAACAAGAGAGCAACTTGTTGGAAGTAATACATTTGATGTGTGCAGTCCAATGAGTGCTGAGGCACGCAGTGGATATCGAAATGTTCTTACTTCACAGATGATTTGAGTAGATGCTGAGAATATTTACTTGATGAAACACAAGTCTGAATTATTGAAAGGTTCAAGTAATTTCAGAGTGAAGTTGAAGATCGTCGTGACAAGAGGATAAAATGTCTATGATATGATCATAGAGATATCTGAGTTACGAGTTTGGCACACAATTAAGACATTGTGGAAAGTGTTTCACAATTAATACCGCCTGGAACACCACAGTGGGATGGTGTGTCCGAACATCATAACTGCACCCTATTGGATATGGTGCATACCATGATGTCTCTTATCGAATTACCACTATCATTTACGGGTTAGGCATTAGAGACAACCGTATTTACTTTAAAAGGGGCAGCACGCAATTCCGTTGAGACGACACCGTTTAGAGAAACCTAAGTTGTCGTTTCTTAAAAGTTTGGGGCTGCGATGCTTATGTGAAAAAGTTTCAGGCTGATAAGCTCGAACCCAAAGCGGATAAATGCATCTTCATAGAATACCCAAAACAGTTGGGTATACCTCCTATTTCAGATCTGGAAGCAAAAGTAATTGCTTCTAGAAATGGGTCCTTTCTCGAGGAAAAGTTTCTCTCGAAAGAATTGAGTGGGAGGATGGTGGAGACTTGATGAGGTTATTGAACCACAACTTCAACTAGTGTGAAGCAGGGCATAGGAAGTTGTTCCTGTGGCACCTACACCAATTGAAGTGGAAGCTTATGATAGTGATCATGAAACTTCGGATCAAGTCACTACCAAACCTCGTAGGTCGACAAGGATATGTACTACTCCTGAGTGGTACGGTAATCCTGTCTTAGATATCATGTTGTTAGACAATACTGAACCTACGAGCTATGGAGAAGCGATGGTGGGCCCATATTCCGACAAATGGTTAGAAGCCAGGAAATCCGAGATAGGATCCATGTGTCAGAACAAAGCATGGGCTTTGGTGAACTTGCCCGATGATCGGCAAGCCATTGAGATAAATGGATCTTTAAGAAGAAGACGGACGTGGACGGTGAGGTTACCGTCTATGAAGCTCGACTTGTGGCAAAGAGTGTTTTCACAAGTTCATGGAGTTGACTACGATGAGATTTTCTCATCCGTAGCGATGCTTAAGTCCGTCGGAATCATGTTAGCATTAGCTGCATTTATGAAATCTGGCAGATGGATGTCAAAACAAGTTTCCTTACCAGTTTTCGTAAGGAAAGGTTGTATGTGATACAATCAGAAAGGTTTTGTCGATCCTAAGGATGCTAAAAGGTATGCTAGCTCCAGCGATCCTTCCATGGATTAGAGCAAGCATCTCGGAGTCAGAATATACGCTTTGATGGAGTGATCAAAGTTTTTGGGTTTATACAAAGTTTGTTAGAAACTTGTATTTACAATAAAGTGAGTGGGAGCGCTACAACATTTCTGATAAGTATATGTGAATGACATATTGTTGATCCGAAATGATGTAAAATTTCTGGAAAGCATAAAGGGTTGTTTGAAAGGAGTTTTTCAAAGGAAGACCTGGATAAAGCTGCTTACATATTGGGCATCAAGATCTATAGAGATAGATCAAGACGCCTGATGATACTTTCAAAGAACGCACACCTTGACATGATTTTGAAAGAGTTCAAAATAGATCAGCAAAGAAGGAGTTCTTGGCTGTGTTACAAGGTGTGAGTATTGAGTAAGACTCAAGACCTGACCACAGCAGAAGAGAGAGAAACGACGAAGGTCGTCCCCTATGCTTTAGACGTAGGCTCTACAGTATGCTAGGCTGTATAGCGCACATGAAGTGTGCCTTGCCATGAGTTGTTCAAGGGGTACAATAGTGATCCGGGAATGGATCACATGACAGCGGTCGAACTTGTCCTTAGTATCTAGTGGACTAAGGAATTTTCTCGATTATGGAGGTGAAAAGGAGTTCGTCGTAAAGGGTTACGTCGATGCGAACTTTGACACTAATCTGGATGACTCTGAGTAGTAAACCGGATTCGTATAGTAGAGCAGTTATTTGAAATGGCTCCAAGTAGCGTGGTAGCATCCACAAGATGACATAGATATTCGTAAAGCACACACGGATCTGAAAGGTTCAGACCCGTTGACTAATAACCTCTCTCACAAGCATAACATGATCAAACCAGAACTCATTGAGTGTTAATCACATAGTGATGTGAACTAGATTGTTGACTCTAGTAAACTCTTTGGATATTGGTCACATGGTGATGTGACCTGTGAGTGTTAATCACATGGTGATGTGAATTAGCTTATTGACTCTAGTGCAAGTGGGAGACTGTTGGAAATATGCCCTAGAGGCAATAATAAATTGGTTATTATTATATTTCCTTGTTCATGATAATCGTTTATTATCCATGCTAGAATTGTATTGATAGGAAACTCAGATACATGTGTGGATACATAGACAACACCATGTCCCTAGTAAGCCTCTAGTTGACTAGCTTGTTGATCAATATATGGTTACGGTTTCCTGACCATGGACATTGGATGTCGTTGATAACGGGATCACATCATTAGGAGAATGATGTGATGGACAAGACCCAATCCTAAGCCTAGCACAAGATCGTGTAGTTCGTTTGCTAAGAGCTTTTCTAATGTCTAGTATCATTTCCTTATACCATGAGATTGTGCAACTCCCGGATACCGTAGGAATGCTTTGGGTGTACCAAACGTCACAACGTAACTGGGTGGCTATAAAGGTGCTCTACAGGTATCTCCGAAAGTGTCTGTTGGGTTGGCACGAATCGAGACTGGGATTTGTCACTCCGTGTAAACGGAGAGGTATCTCTGGGCCCACTCGGTAGGACATCATCATAATGTGCACAATGTGACCAAGGAGTTGATCACGGGATGATGTGTTACGGAACGAGTAAAGAGACTTGCCGGTAACGAGATTGAACAAGGTATCTGGATACCGACGATCGAATCTCGGGCAAGTAACATACCGATAGACAAAGGGAATTGAATACGGGATTGATTGAATCCCCGACATCGTGGTTCATCCGATGAGATCATCGTGGAACATGTGGGAGCCAACATGGGTATCCAGATCCCGCTGTTGGTTATTGGCCGGAGAACGTCTCGGTCATGTCTTCATGGTTCCCGAACCCGTAGGGTCTACACACTTAAGGTTCGATGACGCTAGGGTTGTAGGGAATAGATATACGTGGTTACCGAATGTTGTTCGGAGTCCCGGATGAGATCCCGGACATCACGAGGAGTTCCGGAATGGTCCGGAGGTAAAGATTTATATATGGGAAGTCCTGTTTTGGTCACCGGAAAAGTTTCGGGTGCTATCGGTAATGTACCGGGACCACCGGGAGGGTCCCGGGGGTCCACCAGGTGGGGCCACCAGCCCCAGAGGGGTGCGTGGGCCAAGTGTGGGAGGGGACCAGCTCCAGGTGGGCTGGTGCGGCCCCCACCAAGGCCCAAGGCGCAGGGAGAGTGGGAGGGGGCAAACCCTAGGTCCAGATGGGCCTTAAGGCCCACCCTAGTGGCGCCCCCCTCTCTTTTCCCCTTGGCCGCACCCTAGATGGGTTTTGGGGGCTGCCGCCACCCCTGGGGAGGGAACCCTAGATGGGGGCGCAGCCCCTCCCCTTCCCCTATATATACTTGAGGTATTTGGGGCTGCAAACACACGAGAACGTCTCTCTCTTGGCGCAGCCCTACCTCTCTCCCTCTTCCTCTCCCGCGGTGCTTGGCGAAGCCCTGCAGGATTGCCACGCTCCTCCATCACCACTACGCCGTCGTGCTGCTGCTGGACGGAGTCTTCCCCAACCTTTCCCTCTCCCCTTGTTGGATCAAGGCGTGGGAGACGTCACCGGGCTGCACGTGTGTTGAACGCGGAGGCAACGTTCTTCGGTGCTTAGATCGGAATCAACCGCGATCTGAATCGCTATGAGTACGACTCCTTCATCCGCTTGCAACGCGTCCGCATCGCGATCTACAAGGGTATGTAGATGCACTCCCCTTCCCCTCGTTGCTAGATTACTCCATGGATTGATCTTGGTGATGCGTAGAAATTTTTTGAATTTCTGCTACGTTCCCCAACACCTTCCCCCCCCCTCCCTGCTGTCATCCAGGTCGGGCGGGTCACCCATGTCAGCACTTTTTCCTTCCACCCCCGCAGGGCTCTGTAACGCCGATGGGATTGCCTCAGAAAAACTTCCATCCTGCCCCTCTCCCCCCTTCCCTAACCCTAGAGCTCCCTTCTTTCCCCCTCCCCCATCAGCTGGCTTCAGATCCTCCATGCGTCATTGCTAACTACTGGAATCTCGGTAGGACTACCGTTGGCAAGGAAAGGATCCCTGCCAGCGGTAGGATTTAGTGGACTCCGGCGGCGAATCGCCGGAGGAAAGGTGGACTCTGGAGACGCGGCGGCGGCGTACCAGAGGAAAACTCGTTGTGGAGCTAGCTAGGTGGATTAGTGTGAGAAATGAGTAAGGGAGATGGGCCGGTTGTGGCCGGGTAGACTACTGTATACATGTAACTGTGTGTAACACTACTTGTGGAGGGTTTCTTTTACCCCTTCCCCTTCTTTAATAGATGATACGCACACTCGTGCGTATTTTAGAAAAAAATCCGTGGCAGGTGCGGTGCCTGGGGCGTGCCAAGGCTACGTGTCGCTCATACCGAGATATAGTACGTCTCGTCTACAGTGGCAAGGCTACTCGACCAGCACAAGCACTGTAGATGCACGCAACTTTCTTTCTGTGATTTTCCTATTAGGTTTTAACTATTTTGCATCGGTTTTTATTGTTTTTGTTTTTTTCTTTTCTGCGTTTTTCTTCAGGTTTTCATTTCATTTTTTATTTTTCTTTCTTTGGTTTTATTTTGTTTCTTGATTTTCATTTTTTTGCTGTTTATTTTCATTTTCTTTTGTGTTTTTTAAACATCTTTAATATTTTTATACACATTGTACATTTTTAATATATCAAGAACATTTCTTGTAGATGTTCATAATTTCTAATACATCATTAAACTTTTTTCAAATATATTTTTGATGCATGTTGTTTTTAATACACATTGTACATTTATGGTATACACATAAAACAGTTTTTATACACATTTATCATTTTCTGATACAGGTTTTTAAATATTTATTAGTACCTGTTAAAAATTCAAATACACGTTCAAACATTATTTGACTATATATTTTCGAAAAACAATTTGAACAATTTTTTAAATTGTATAAAAAATTAAAATCATATTTTTGAAGTGTGTGAACATTTTTTTAAATGTAGCATACATTTGTGTGACTGGCCCGAAACATTTTTATGAATCACATGAAGATTATTTTACATTGTATAACATTTTTCAAAAATTCTCATGTACAATTTTTTAACCGCGTGAACAATTTTTAACACCATCAATATATTTTCAAAATTAGACTAATCCTAGTTTTGCAAATTAATTGGTCATTGATGTAGTTCAACTTTTATACTAAACTAGCTTAATGCACGTGTGTCTCTATGGTGTCAAAAAAAAGAAGTTAGGCCAAAGACTTAAAAGATGATCTAAATACGTCAGTGCTCTGCCGTGCACGCACAATTCATGACTAAAACGAGAGCAAAGTTATGATTAGATGGCTTGTCGGGGGATGGCCTCCGGGCATGCAACGGAATCCGGTTCCTTTTTAATAACATCGGGGCTGGCGACGCCCCTCAATCCGGCTTGCCCTGGCCGGCTCCCTAGCTCAATCCGCCCAGGTACCGCGACCCGGCCAGCCGGTTGGCACATGCCAGCCGGTCCCAAGAAGTCAACCTCCAGCGACAAGTAAGCGTGGCTATAGTGCGCCCTCCCTTTGCGCCGGCCCCGGTGGGCGCGGCAGTCGTGCCGACCAAGCCACTTCCTGGGGCAGGCGGCGTCCCGGAGGCGCGACTCTGTAGCAAGGCGGCGCTACCCATCCCATGATGCCTGGCGAGGTGTGCCACAGTGCCCAACAGTCGTCTGTACCCGCGTCCGGCGGCCCCGGTACGGCCCGCACCCGGCGGACCCGGCAAGACCCGCACCCGATGGACCCGGCGGACCCGGCGGCCCCCACTGCCGGCTCCTAGGCACTGACATCAAGACCCCGCGCCCATGTAACATTACCTTTGTAACCCCGGGGGGCCAGCCTATAAGACCCCCCGGTGCTCCTCCATGCAAAAGGTCAACCATTAGTAGAACACACCCACACCCACGGAGAAGGAGCAGTCTACGCACTGGCCTGTCTTCCTTCCTCCCTAGAACAGCTCAAGGAGCAAGCCTATATCCACCTCATATAAACTACACTTGATAGGATTAGGGGTATTATCTCCCCCGAGAGCCCCGAACCTGGGTACGTCTTGTGTCTCACGCTCGCTCGTACCGACCTCGCCTCTGGAGCCCACCGGTGCCCTCGTGCCTGTTCCTCTCTTTAGCCATCCCACTGCATCTGCCGTGAGCTCACCACGACACGGCTGTGGCAGGTGTAAGGAAATTTTAATTGACCGTAGTCAGTCCTCTGCAAGACTTAAAGTGAGATAACATTACGAATTTAAAACATTGGGAAGGGGGTAAGGTCTATCACCATGTTAGATTTACAATTTTGTTTGCTCTCTTATGATAGAGTATATAACTTGAAGGATTGATTTAGAAGAGAAAATTAAACTATTATCGCAATTTTGAGTTGAGTCGCATTTTTTCATTTATTATTTGTCTTCTACAAAAATGTTGGTCTTGCGTTAAAGTAGTATAGTGTATTTGTCTGGTTATATTAGGTCTCACATGTGAATAAAATACCATTCTTTATGTGTCTCCTGGAAGGTTGTAGGGAGGAGTGAATTTATTTAGTTTGAAGGTTCTAGGTCTACATGTGAATTCACCATCAACTCCAACCTTTGTAAGTGGAAAAGATCAGCTACAATTAATATGGATCGAGGGGATACCAAGTTGTACACTATGTTAACATTTTTTAAATTTGAGTTTAATTTTTCTTTTAAGTGAACATAAGTTTTGGATTTGGCATGCTTTCTTTGACATGTCTGGGTCTCACAATGACATCAATGTGCTGCAACGATCGCCGTTGTTTGCGAGGCTGACTGAAGGAAAAGCTCCTCCTTGCCACTATACTGTCAATGGATATGAGTACAACATGGGCTACTATCTGGTTGACGGATCTATCCTCCATGAACTAACTTTGTCGGCACCATCTCAAACCCAGTTGGACAGAAAAAGGCTCACTTTGCCCAAAGACAAGAAGCAGCTAGAAAGGATGCCAAGAGGGCATTTGCAATTCTGCAGGCCCGTTTGAAGTTGTTCGTGGACCTGCTAAACAATGGGATCCGAAAATCTTGTGGGAGATGATGACATGTTGTGTGAATGCACAACATGATCGTCGATGATGAGGGTGACGATGCTACCGCTACTCTGGAGTTCAAGAACATGGGTGATCCTATCCAACTTTCGGACCAGAATCCGACCACATTCTGACGCCCCCGATTCAATCGTACACTAATAATGCACGCAAACGTGTACGATCAAGATCAGGGACTCACGGGAAGATATCACAACACAACTCTAAAACATAAATAAGTCATAGAAGCATCATAATACAAGCCAGGGGCCTCGAGGGCTCGAATACAAGTGCTCGATCATAGACGAGTCAGCGGAAGCAACAAAATCTGAGTACAGACATAAGTTAAACAAGTTTGCCTTAAGAAGGCTAGCACAAACTGGGATACAGATCGAAAGAGGCACATGCCTCCTGCCTGGGATCCTCCTAACTACTCCTGGTCGTCGTCAGCAGGCTGCACGTAGTAGTAGGCACCTCCGGTGTAGTAGGATTCGTCGTCGACGGTGGTGTCTGGCTCCTGGGCTCCGGCATCTGGTTGCGACAACCAGGTAGAAGGGAAAGGGGGAAAAGAGGGAGAAAAGCAACCGTGAGTACTCATCCAAAGTACTCGCAAGCAAGGAGCTACGCTACATATGCATGGGTATATGTGTAAAGGGCCATATCGGTGGACTGAACTGCAGAATGCCAGAATAAGAGGGGGATAGCTAATCCTGTCGAAGACTACGCTTCTGGCCACCTCCATCTTGCAGCATGTAGGAGAGAGTAGATGGTAAGTTCACCAAGTAGCATCGTATAGCATAATCCTACCCGGCGATCCCCTCCTCGTCGCCCTGTTAGAGAGCGATCACCGGGTTATATCTGGCAGTTGGAAGGGTGTGTTTTATTAAGTATCCAGTTCTAGTTGTCATAAGGTCAAGGTACAACTCCGGGTCGTCCTTTTACCGAGGGACACGGCTATTCGAATAGATAAACTTCCCTGCAGGGGTGCACCACCTAACCCAACACGCTCGATCCCCTTTGGCCGGACAAACTTTCCTGGGTCATGCCCGGCCTCGGAAGATTAACACGTCGCAGCCCCACCTAGGCTCAATAAAGAGGTCAGCACGCCGGTCTAAATCCTATGCGCGCAGGGGTCTGGGCCCATCGCCCATTGCACACCTGCACGTTGCGTACGCGGCCGGAAGAATACCTAGCCTAGCAGGCGTTCCAGTCCAATCCGGCGCGCGCCGCTCCGTCGCTGACGTCACGAAGGCTTTGGCTGATACCACGACGTCGAGTGCCCATAACTGTTCCCGCGTAGTTGGTTAGTGCGTATAGACCAAATGGCCAGACTCAGATCAAATACCAAGATCTCGTTAAGCGTGTTAAGTATCCGCGAATGCCGACCAGGGCCAGGCCCACCTCTCTCCTAGGTGGTCTCAACCTGCCCTGTCGCTCCGCCACAAAGTAACAGTCGGGGGCCGTCAGGAACCCAGGCCCACCTCTACCGGGATGGAGCCACCTGTCCTTTCAGCCCCCTCATCAGAATCACTTGCGGGTACTCGAAGAGCCGACCCGACTTCAGTCACCACATGTGTCATGTATATAAAGTATATAGTATATACCCGTGATCACCTCACGAAGTGATCACGGCCCAGTAGTATAGCATGGCAGACGGACAAGAGTGTAGGGCCACTGATGGAACACTAGCATCCTATACTAAGCAGTAGGATAGCAGGTAAGGGTAACAACTGTAGCAACAATGACAGGCTATGCAACAGAATAGGATTAACCGAAATCAGTAACATGCTACACTACTCTAACGCAAGCAGCATAGAGAAGAATAGGCGATATCTGGTGATCAAGGGGGGGGGGGCTTGCCTGGAAGCTCTGTTGTACATGAAGAAGGGTCGTCGGTGACATAGTCGTATTCGGTGGCATCAACACCGGTCTCGGGGTCTACCGGAGAAGAAGAGGGGGAAGAAACAGTAAATTTGGAGCAAACAAAGCATCACAAAACATAACGAGGCAATACACGGTGCTAGGTATGCCCTAACGCGGTAGTAGGTGATACCGGCGAAGGGGGAAAACATCCGGGAAAGTATTCCCGGTGTTTGACGTTTTCGGACAGACGGACCGGAGGGGAATAGTTCCATGTTCGCTATGCTAGGGACATGTGGCTGACAAACGGACTACGTATTCAGATTTGTCTCGTCGTTCTGAGCAACTTTCATGTACAAAGTATTTTCATCCGAGCTACGGATTATTTTATATTAATTTTTAAATATTTAATTCATTTTTAGAATTAACAGAATTAATTTAATTAGAAAATGCAATTATGACGTCAGCATGATGTCAGGGTGATGTCAGCAGTCAACTAGTCAGTTGACCTAGTCAAACTGACATGTGGGTCCCACTGTCATTGTCTAAGACTAACTAAGCAGGTTTAATTAGTTTAGTTAATTGATTTGGTTAATTAAACTCAATTAATTAAGTTATTTAATTTAGTTAATTAATTAATTAATTAATATTTTTATTTTTTTGTTTTTTATATCTTATTTTAAAACGTTTTGGGGGTGGGACCCCTTTGTCATAGGGCCATTGGTCCTTAGCGGGTGCGGGCGCTACGGGTGCGTGGGCGCTGCGGGCGCCCGTTAACGGGCGGAGGCCACGACCCAGCGCAGCAGGGCGCCGGCGGCCACGGCGCTGGTCAGGGGAGACCTAGGCCGCAGCGTCCGGAGCGGCCGGAGACGGGGCGTCGACAGAGGGGGGTGGCCGCGGGCTCGGCTGGGCGAAGCGGCGGGGGGGGGGGGGGGGGAAGCGGGCGACGAGTGGACAACGGCGAACGGGAGGGAGAGTAGGCGGGCGCGGTCGCCACGGGCGCGGGGCACTAGCGAGGCGCCGGTGCGGGCGCAGTCTCGAGCGGCGCAGCGAGTGCGGGCCGGGCGCGGGCGTGCGCACAGGGCAGGGACAGGGACAGCAGGGGCGGCGGGCGCAGGCAGGCAAGGTGAGGCGCGCGGCTGGTCGGGATCGGACGCAGGCTTTGCCGCACGTCGACTGGTGGCGGTGGCTTGGCCGGGGACGGCCAGAGTCGACGGCGGGGATGGGCGACGCGGTGGCCGAAGCTCGGACACGGACGGTCCTGGCCACGACGCGGTGAGCGCGGGCGGGGGACGGCGAGCAGGAACAGGGGAAGGAGAGGAGGGGCGCGGCTCACGGCGGGGAGTAGGGACGGGGCAGTGGGGGTCGGGGTGGTCGATGGGGACGACGCGACGGGGCGGGAGGCAGGCCGGCGGGGTAGACGACGAGGTGAAGGCGGCGGCGTCGGCGACCTCCTCCTCTCGATCCCGATCCAATCGGGAGAGAGAGGGGGGAAGATATTTCGGGGGGGGGGGGTGTGGGGGTGTCGGTGGGTGAGTGGGGGAGGTTATGGGGTGCGGGGTAGGCCGGCCAGGTGGGTTGGCCCAATGGCCTGCTTGGCCGGAGCCCGGGGGGGTTTCTTTTCCCTTTTTTGTTTGTTTTCTCTTTTTTATTATTATTCTATTTTGTTTCTGTTTTCTTTTATTTTTGTTTTATAATATTTAAAAGAGACAACTAATTTGGTGTTACTAAATAGGTCACAGCCCCAAATACTTTGGCACTTTAAATAAAGTATTTTGCATTTGCTTATTAATTTAAAAGCACTTTAGAAAATTGTTTTATCATTGTTTTAGTTTATTTAGTGCATTTAAGTATTTTATTAAAAGATGATTTCTTCACCAACATTTATTATGGATTATTTGACACATTAGGATCAATTTAGTTTTGACTTTTGAAAACTTTAATTGTTTTGACTTTGATTCAAACTCGAATTTGGATCGGTTCTAAACTAACGCGAGATTATCAACAGTAATCGAGGTGACATGGCATCATTACCAGAGGGTTACTGTAGCTTGATTACCCGGGTGTCACAATTCTCCTCCACTACAAGAAATCTTGTCCCGAGATTTAAGAGGTGGAGTAAGGGGAAGGAATTGATTACGAAATTCTAACGGATCCATTACGTTGTGATCTTCATTTCTCCGCTTTAGGTCATCATGATGAAGTCGTCATCATTCCTTCGGGATTTCCATCGTACTTACGAAAGAATAAAGGGTGGGTATTCCGGGAGAACAGACCTCTGCAAGGTCGACTATCTGGTCCATAACATCGGGAAAGGTGGCGGAAAGTAACTCTCGAATTGAACTTAAGAAGATATCGAGAGCCAGTAAGAAGGTACCATGAGAAGGTTAAGCTGGTAGACAATCGTTCGATGCCTGAACAAAGTGTGAAAGGGGTTCAAAGCATCAAGTTTAAGTATTGCATCTGATACCGGAACAGATCACTAGGAAGGTGGCCCATGAATTAAATACGAAGCCAAGCGTGGGGAATAACCATTAGAAACAGGGTTGTATAGGAGAGTCAGGTTTCGATCCTGTGGAACCGTGGGTTATGGGCCCACCATGTGGGTTAAGAGTAGGAAGGGCGGAGACGTCTTTCGTGATCATGCAAGCAAGGCATGCCAGAGGGTAGCCTGTCGATTATGTCGGCAACAACGTCGATACCAAGGGCAAGGGACGAAGAGAACCATTTTCCTGCTCGTTGAACGAGCGGACCAATAGGCAAAGTTCTCGTCCATCGGTGGCTACCGGAATGTCATCAACGGTAGAAACAGGGTCTCACTGACAGAGTTGTACACCTAGGTGTTTACATAAGCAGAAGAATATTACTGCTTAGATCATATAGAACACCAGAAAGGTTAAACAAAACAATGGAAAGGAAAAGGTGATCATCAGATTAAACAGAACAATGGAAAGGAAAATGTGTTTAAACACATATTTCAGGGTATATCCTTCCCAAGGACAAGCGGAGCATGATATCCATGACAGGATAGAAAGTAGAAAACAATTTAGGTAAGGGGGGAGGAATCTCATGATATTACCCATACAACGGTGTTAGGATAAATGATAAAGAAAATTTAGCATTGTGCTTCAAATGCTCTTATTGAAAATCGGATTACGACAGACATGCTTCGAGATAGCATTGACATGGCCTTCAAGCAAAGGTCAGACTTTGGATACAGGAAGGATCCATCAGGAATAACTTGTAGAATAAGTCTTACAATTTCCTCATGGACGAATTGATAACCTTGCTAATAAGGAAACTATAACAATAGGTCCTCCGGCCAGGTGTGCTAGGCACGACATCACCTTACCGGGTCACATAAAGACCAATGTTACGACTTTTGGAAAATGCCCCAACCATCATATCTGACCGAGATTCAGTTCTGATTGGGGTCAGGATACCTCATACTCATGATGCGTGAGAAGGAAAGGCGCAACACCAATTGACGAGATGACATTGTAAGATTCTCGGGAAACGAACTATGGAAGCAAGTTCTGAGACAAGGGTTCGTCATTAAATCAAGGAGAGGTGAGGAGGTGACTGATTGACTCAGCGACAATCCATTGAGATTTCCAAAAGATGGATTTCCACAACTATGTGAACAGGGAGATAACATTAGCTAGATCGAATGACTTAATGATGTATGCTCGAGGAAAACATACACAGTTAAACATTGGTTGAAATGTGCACCCGAAATATGGGCTAGGTAGCACGATCAATGTTCGAATGATGATTCATTAAGCCATAGACGTTGAATGAAACTATAGACCAATAACTTCAAAGCAATAGGGTTGCTAGGAGTTTAGAATTTACACATCACAGACCATTTGTCGGTATTTCGGTTAGAAACAACACGGGGACCAAGAAAGAATGGTGATGGTGAGAAGTATCACTGTACCAAGAATTCTTAAGAGGTGGAGTAATGCTCACGACATTCTTGACATCAAAGATGGTAATACTCCACGGTAGAACATAACTTAAGTTGGATAGCAGGGAAATCAAGATACAACACAAAATGTGAACAAGTTTGTGTTGGGGGGGGGAGGCAAGAATGTTGTCGATGATAACACAATTCATCGAGGGGCAAGGATGGTATTTCTCATCCTGAATTTCGACACACAACTTGGAAGAAGTCAAATTGTTGACAATGATCACGACAAATTTGTCGAGAGGTTTTCAAGAAGATTTAATTGATCGACGATGACATCAAGTCAAAGGAATGATGAAAGCGAAAGGTTATTGGAACCATGGGTAGGACACAAACTCAAAATCAAGTTTGCTGTTCAAGGAGAAGTGATATGACGAGGAAGATCGACGCATGATTAGCTCACTGTCGAAATTTGTGTGCTGGGAAGGTCCAGGTAGCATAGTTAAAATCGGCACGATAATGACATAGCCGAGCAGGCTAGGAATGACTTGAAGGATTATTAAACTCGTAAGCAACAAAAATTACTTAGAGTTATTGAATCGGAGTGCGGAATTGATTCACTTATCGGTGTCCTTGAGGGGTTCTAACAACTCAGAACCCGTTGGAAAAATGGAATCGGCAAGAATATTAGTTGATGAAGAACTCATAAGAAGTTAAGTAGTTCCTTGGCATTCTCGAGATACCAGTGGGGTAATATTCGACGACAGACCAAAGTAGAGGTTGGACGGGGGTATTGCTCTGCAAAGGACAAGTGCTTAAACTTGCACGAGAAATGGTATTTAAAGGAGAACATGGTCAGAACCACGATTGAAAAAGGCCAGATCCCAGATATAAGATGAACTTATACCCAGGGAATAATTAATTTAAGAGAAGCTTTAATGATAAGATCTACATCGTGTCCATGGGCATGAACACAAAGTTCAAGGTCGACTCCCACTTCTCCAATGCATAACCTCTCATTCACTTCTCGCATTCGATGAAGTTGTATGGTAGGAAATTATCTGGTAAAATACCAGAAGGGTATGGCTTGTGAAAACCTTCGGGTTCATACGGTTTTTAGGGAAGGTATAGGTTCAATCCATCGGGGCATCTTAGAAACATATACCTCAAACTTCAAGAGTAAAATCACCAGCTCAAAAGTAGAGTATGGTTATCAAGCAGAGGATACCAATTATCAAAGGCATTATATATCCATGGAAATGATCACAAGGTTATTGAATATGAAGGACACTGTCGGATAATAACCCAACAAGGTGTCTTGTGGTCTACAACGGAGCTGATGCGAGTATCGGTACTCTATCAGAGGAAGAAGGAACGAAAGGGCATCGGACTATAAAAACAACTGAGTAATTCAAAGCTCAAATGCAAAGGAATTATCATTTCCAAATCAAGGGATCAGAAGCAATGCTCTGATTAGCGATGGATAAGTTGAATAGCCTTAGGGGTACAATCGACGACAATTTGACTAGTTGAGAACCAGCTCCTGTTCAAAATGACATCTGAGTCGGAAGGGTGAATTCTAGGATTCGACTGAGGAATGCGAGCATCCTCAACATATTGAATCAACGGACTTAAAATGATAAAGACAAGGGATGCCAATAAAATTACGAGACTTATGGGATTAACCATAATGCAAGCAAGCAAGAATTTCAAGAGCAACAGGCTGTTCAGGATTTTCGAAAGATCGAATGGTATTTTGAACACTTTTGTGAAATACTTGAATCAACTGGGGGTGAGCGGATACTCGGTAAGTGCGAGAATTATCCGTAGGGGTATTCAGGTGACAAAGAACAGCAAGGCAGTAAGCTCAAAGGATTCTCGGAACAACAGAGAGAATTTCGGGGTATCTTGTAATAACAAGATCAACTGGGAAACATTGTATGAATGGCGAGTATACGTGGTTATCCATAAGAGTTTATCGATGGAAAGGAATTGCAAAAGCGATGAACACAAGTTCTCGGGTTAACAGCGGAGAGTGTCTTCAGGGTCCTCACGTGGAGCAGACGGTCATCAGTAATAAGGGGCTCTCCGGGTGAAAGTGATAACGAGATCCTAATGTTAGAATTAGCAAAATTCGTTTAACCCGAATAAAAGAGAGATCAGAGTCCCAGAGTATAGACAAGGAGTAAAAGATCCTAATACCACCCAATGGCGACGTGGGCCCATAAGCCACACAGCCATGTTAGTAAAAGTTTTTCAATGACTAGACTCGACTTCGGCCAAGGAGTTGGAAAGGGGGATTCCTACAGGCAGTCGGCTCTGATACCAACTTGTGACGCCCCCGATTCAATCGTACACTAATCATGCACGCAAACGTGTACGATCAAGATCA
The DNA here is from genome assembly GCF_018294505.1 of Triticum aestivum. Lineage (NCBI taxonomy): Eukaryota > Viridiplantae > Streptophyta > Magnoliopsida > Poales > Poaceae > Triticum > Triticum aestivum. The sequence goes on along the minus strand of NC_057808.1, from coordinate 540,487,687 downwards.
GGGACTCACGGGAAGATATCACAACACAATTCTAAAACATAAGTAAGTCATACAAGCATCATAATACAAGCCAGGGACCTCGAGGGCTCGAATACAAGTGCTCGATCATAGACGAGTCAGTGGAAGCAACAAAATCTGAGTACAGACATAAGTTAAACAAGTTTGCCTTAAGAAGGCTAGCACAAACTGGGATACAGATCGAAAGAGGCGCATGCCTCCTGCCTGGGATCCTCCTAACTACTCCTGGTCGTCGTCAGCGGGCTGCACGTAGTAGTAGGCACCTCCGGTGTAGTAGGAGTCGTCGTCGATGGTGGTGTCTGGCTCCTGGGCTCCGGCATCTGGTTGCGACAACCAGGTAGAAGGGAAAGGGGGAAAAGAGGGAGAAAAGCAACCGTGAGTACTCATCCAAAGTACTCGCAAGCAAGGAGCTACGCTACATATGCATGGGTATATGTGTAAAGGGCCATATCGGTGGACTGAACTACAGAATGCCAGAATAAGAGGGGGATAGCTAATCCTGTCGAAGACTACGCTTCTGTCCACCTCCATCTTGCAGCATGTAGGAGAGAGTAGATGGTAAGTTCACCAAGTAGCATCGTATAGCATAATCCTACCTGGCGATCCCCTCCTCGTCGCCCTGTTAGAGAGCGATCACCGGGTTATATCTGGCACTTGGAAGGGTGTGTTTTATTAAGTATCCAGTTCTAACAACTCCGGGTCATCCTTTTACCGAGGGACACGACTATTCGAATAGATAAACTTCCCTGCACGGGTGCACCACATAACCCAACATGCTCGATCCCCTTTGGCCGGACACACTTTCCTGGGTCATGCCCGGCCTCGGAAGATCAACACGTCGCAGCCCCACCTAGGCTCAACAGAGAGGTCAGCACGCCGGTCTAAATCCTATGCACGCAGGGGTCTGGGCCCATCGCCCATTGCACACCTGCACGTTGCGTACGCGGCCGGAAGCAGACCTAGCCTAGCAGGCGTTCCAGTCCAATCCGGCGCGCGCCGCTCCGTCGCTGACGTCACGAAGGCTTCGGCTGATACCACGACGTCGAGTGCCCATAACTGTTCCCGCGTAGTTGGTTCGTGCGTATAGACCAAATGGCCAGACTCAGATCAAATACCAAGATCTCGTTAAGCGTGTTAAGTATCCGCGAACGCCGACCAGGGCCAGGCCCACCTCTCTCCTAGGTGGTCTCAACCTGCCCTGTCGCTCCGCCACAAAGTAACAGTCGGGGGCCGTCAGGAACCCAGGCCCACCTCTACCGGGATGGAGCCACCTGTCCTTTCAGCCCCCTCATCAGAATCACTTGCGGGTACTCGAAGAGCCGACCCGACTTTAGTCACCACATGTGTCATGTATATAAAGTATATAGTATATACCCGTGATCACCTCCCGAAGTGATCACGGCCCAGTAGTATAGCATGGCAGACGGACAAGAGTGTAGGGCCATTGATGGAACACTAGCATCCTATACTAAGCAGTAGGATAGCAGGTAAGGGTAACAACTGTAGCAACAATGACAGGCTATGCAACAGAATAGGATTAACCGAAATCAGTAACATGCTACACTACTCTAATGCAAGCAGTATAGAGAAGAATAGGCGATATCTGGTGATCAGGGGGGGCTTGCCTGGAAGCTCTGTTGTACAGGAAGAAGGGTCGTCGGTGACGTAGTCGTACTCGGTGGCATCAGCACTAGTCTCGGGGTCTACCGGAGAAGAAGAGGGGGAAGAAACAGTAAATACGGAGCAAACAAAGCATCACAAAACATAACGTGGCAATACACGGTGCTAGGTATGCCCTAACGCGGTAGTAGGTGATACCGGCGAAGGGGGAAAACATCCGGGAAAGTATTCCCGGTGTTTGACGTTTTCGGACAGACGGACCGGAGGGGAAAATTTCCATGTTCGCTATGCTAGGGATGTGTGACTGACAAACGGACTATGTATTCGGATTCGTCTCGTCGTTCTGAGCAACTTTCATGTACAAAGTATTTTCATCCGAGCTACGGATTATTTTATATTAATTTTTAAATATTTAATTCATTTTTAGAATTAACAGAATTAATTTAATTAAAAATGCAATTATGACGTCAGCATGATGTTAGGGTGATGTCAGTAGTCAACTAGTCAGTTGACCTAGTCAAACTGACATGTGGGTCCCACTGTCATTGTCTAAGACTAACTAAGCAGGTTTAATTAGTTTAGTTAATTGATTAGGTTAATTAAACTCAATTAATTAAATTATTTAATTTAGTTGATTAATTAATTAATTAATATTTCTATTTTTTTAATTTTTTATATCTTTTTTAAACGTTTTGGGGGTGGGACCACTTTGTCATAGGGCCATTGGTCCTTAGCGGGTGCGGGCGCTACGGGTGCGTGGGCGCTGCGGGCGCCCGTTATCGGGCGGAGGCCACGACCCAGCGCAGCAGGGAGCCGGCGGCCACGACGCTGGTCAGGGGATACCCAGGTCGCAGTGGCCGGAGCGGCCGGAGACGGGGCGTCGACGGAGGGGGGTGGCCGCGGGCTCGGTTGGGCGAAGCGGGCGACGAGCGGACAACGGCGAACGGGAAGGAGAGTAGGCGGGCGCGTGCAGAGAAGGGCGCGGTCGCCACGGGCGCTGGGCACTAGCGAGGCGCCGGTGCGGGGCAGTCTCGAGCGGCGCAGCGAGTGCGGGCCGGGCGCGGGCGTGCGCACAGGGCAGGGACAGGGACAGCAGGGGCGGCGGGCGCAGGCAGGCAAGGTGAGGCGCGCGGCTGGTCGGGATCGGACGCATGCGTTGCCGCACGTTGACTGGTGGCGGTGGCTTCGCCGGGGACGGCCAGAGTCGACGGCGGGGATGGGCGACGCGGTGGCCGAAGCTCGGACACGGACGGTCATGGCCACAACGCGGTGAGCGCGGGCGGGGGACGGCGAGCAGGAACAGGGGAAGGAGAGGAGGGGCGCGGCTCACGGCGGGGAGTAGGGACGGGGCAGTGGGGGTCGGGGTGGTCGACGGGGACGACGCGGCGGAGCGGGAGGCAGGCCGGCGGGGTAGACGGCGAGGTGAAGGCGGCTGCGTCGCGACGAGGCGGCACCGGGTGGCGTCCGCGGCCTCCTCCTCTCGATCCCGATCCAATCGGGAGAGAGAGGGGGGAAGATATTTCGGGAGGGTGTGGGGGTGTCGGTGGGTGAGTGGGGGAGTGGGGGAGGTTATGGGGTGCGGGGTGGGCCGGCCAGGTGGGTTGGCCCAATGGCCTGCTTGGCCGGAGGCGGGGGGGGGGGGGGTTCTTTTTCTTTTTTTGTTTGTTTTCTTTTTTTTAATTATTCTATTTCGTTCCTGTTTTTTTTGTTTTATAATATTTAAAAGCGACAACTAATTTGGTGTTACTAAATAGGTCACAGCCCCAAATACTTTGGCACTTTAAATAAAGTATTTTGCATTTGCTTATTACTTTAAAAGCACTTTAGATAATTGTTTTATCGTTGTTTTAGTTTATTTAGTGCATTTAAGTATTTTACTAAAATATGATTTCTTCACCAACATTTATTATGAATTATTTGACACATTAGGAACAATTTAGTTTTGACTTTTGAAAACTTTAATTGTTTTGACTTTGATTCAAACTCGAATTTGGATCGGTTCTAAACTAACGGGAGATTATCAACAGTACTCGAGGTGACATGGCATCATTACCAGAGGGTTACTGTAGCTTGATTACCCGGGCGTCACACACATTTGAGGAGTTTATTCAAATGCATCAACGAATTCGGAATCGACCAACTCACGAGCAGTTGAAGGAAGATCGGATTGAACATCAGTGGGCGGTGAAAGGGGACAATAATGTTGCAATGTAATATTTGATTTTTTTTAAAAAAAATTGAACTAATGTTGTATAGAACGTCTGTACCCTTTGCATGCGGCTACTTGATCGTGTGGACTTGAAAAAAAAAGATCGGATATATGATGTTACGCTTGAATGGCGTCCTCCTGCATCCATGTTCGCGAATTGATCCCCTTGTCCATGGACAAATACGGGAGGACTTTAGCGGGTTGCCATTGAAGATGCCCTAAGCCCATCCAAAGAGAGACGAAGAAAGGCAAAATGAAGATCTATGGGTGGGATCTCTAATTAAAGTTACCCATCTCAGAGTGCAATTACAGTTTGAGCTTTCTCTTTCGTTGACTTGAGGTTCTTTAATTTGGCTACGAAGAGATGCATCAGCTTAGGCTAGTCATAGTGAAAGTAACTTAGTTAGTGACATAGCGCATTTCAAATTTTTTTTGCTTATGTGGTACTTTCTCCGTTCCAAATTACTTGTCGCAAGTATGGATGTATCTAGATGTATTTTAGTTTTAGATACATCCATTTCTGCGACGAGTAATTTGGAAACGGAGGGAGTATGTAGTTAATGAGAAGAAAGAGGTGTTTAGAATAACATAATATGTTACTATATAACATAGTGTTTCCTGAGAAATTATGAGTCTATAAGTTAATAAATGAAGCCATCCATAACACTACTGTTATGTTACTTTATATTATAAAGATAGTAATTTAAATTAATGTTATATGCATGACATTAGTATAAGTTACTCTCACTATGACAAGCCTTAGGCTCATCATTCACCGAGTGTGGAGCAAGTGGTAGCTCACTCTCTAAGCTTTGACCGTTGCACACATTGGCAGCTGCAAGTTGATTGATTTATCTATATATTATGGACATATACATGAGCCAGCCCTGCAGGTTGGGTAGCCGGCAAACATATTGCTTTGAGTACTTGCACGTGGATCTATCGCGTACGTATCATAAAACAAATCAGAATCTTTGAGTTGACTAACGTAGACAGCCTGCATGCAGCTGCCTCACTAGCACGCACGAGTTGTGAAGGAATATATGGCGGCCTACTAGGCCGTGGACGGCTGCACGGCGGCGGCGCGTGCCTGGTCCTCGTTGTCCTGGGCCTCGCCGGACATCTCCTCCAGCGACTTCCCGTTGGCCTCCGGCACCAGGAAGGTGAACATGAACCCCAGCAGGTTGACCCCGGCGAGCACGAAGAGGGAGTTGCGGACGCCGATGCCTGGCCTGTACCCGGCGTCGGGCTTGTGCGGGTCCTGCGCCGCGTAGAGGAACCCGAACGCGCCGATCATGGCGCCGGCCTTCCCTGCGGCGGCCGAGATCCCGTGGCACGTGGAGCGCAGCCTCGCCGGGAAGATCTCGGCGGGCACGACGAAGGTGGTGGCGTTGGGGCCGAAGTTGGCGAAGAAGAAGGTGAAGGCGTACATGACGACGAAGCCGATCTGGTTGCCGGGCGTGGTCCAGTGGTGGTAGGGCACGGCGAGGCCGAGCATGAAGACGGTCATCATGAAGAAGCCCATGAGCTGGATGGCGAAGCGGCCGACGACGTCGATGAGGAAGACGGTGAACCAGTATCCGGGCACGGTGCCGCAGAGGGCGATGAGCGTCTGCGCGCGGGAGATGCGGAAGACCTCGTCGAGGGCGCTCATGGTGCGCGCCTTGGGGATCCAGTTGATGCTCGTGAAGATGTCCTTCTGGAACAGGTTCTGGCTGTAGAAGGCGATGTCCAGCAGGAACCACGTGGTGGCCGTGCCCACCAGGTGGAGGCCGTGCCGCCGCGCGAACTGCGGCGAGAAGAGGCCGAAGTCGTTGGCCCCGCGGCTCACCATCTCGTCCATCTTCTCCGTCTCGTCCTCGAGCTCCACCTGCAGCACCTTGGACATGTCGGCGGCGGCGAGCTTGGCGTTCTTGGCGACGAGGGCGGTGTAGCGCGCCGTCTCGGGCATCTTCATCCGCCAGTAGTAGGTGAGCAGCGCCGGAACGGCCCCGAGCATGAGGATGATGCGCCACACGAAGTCGGCCTCGGTGCCGGTGGAGGCGACGCGGTCGTCCTGGTAGGCCGGCTCGTGGAACCCAGCGCGGAAGGCGGAGGAGATGATGAGGGTGACGATGCCACCGGCGAGGATGCCGAAGCCCTGCATGGCGAAGACGGCGGCGATGAAGGCGCCGCGGGTCTTCTTGTTGGCGTACTCGGACATGATGGTGGCGGAGAGCGGGTAGTCGCCGCCGATGCCGAAGCCGAGCCAGAAGCGGAAGAAGCAGAGCGTGGCCATGACGCTCTTGGGGGTGTGCGCGAAGGAGAGGCCGGAGCCGATGGAGCAGATGACCATGAGAATCAGCGTCATGCCGTAGACGCTCTTGCGGCCCATCTTATCGCCGAGCCAGCCGAAGAAGAGCTGGCCGGCGAGCGTGCCGCAGAAGGCGACGCCGTTGACGGCGGCGGCGACGCCGGGGGGCAGCGTGCCGGGGTCGGGCTTGGAGAGGTCGGTGTAGTAGATGCGGCCGAGGAGCTTGGTGACGAGGGAGATGCAGAAGAGGTCGTAGGCGTCGGTGAAGAAGCCCATGCCGGCGACGACGATGGCCGTGAAGTGGTACCACTGCGTCTTGGCCGCGTCCAGCGCGCTGAGCACCTGCAGCCCTTGCTGCTCCGACCGCGCCATGCTGCTGCTGCTGCTCAGGGGAGGGACGTTTGGCCGCGGCAATGTGTGACTGTGAGTGTCAGAGCTAGACGACGTCGCCGGCCGGCCGGAAGACTTTGTTGTGTTGCAGAAATTATGGGCCGGCTGCTGCTGGTATAAGTAGGCGAGGAGGAGACCGGCCGCAGCTGGTAATCACATCACCGATATAATATCTCTTATATTATGAGAAGTGAGCATAGCTTAGTTGGCAAGGCGCGCGGAAGTTCGCGGCCAGCTGGCTCAAGCACTTGGTGTTCACGGAGTTTTTTTCTATAAAAAAATGCCAACACGCTAGTCTAGCTCAGTTGGTCTCGTTTTTATTTTAGTATCTCCCGTACTATTATATGCGCTCTTGTCTAAGCTCTCGCGAGCATGATGTTTCATTGCATGCTGTTAGCATCCTGGGGAGTTTCCATGCTCGGTCGTTAACAAGGATATCATTAGAAATAATATGATCTGAATGCAACATGTCAATATCTGAGCAAAAATGTTTGACTTACGTGTGATATTTATAGTTAACGGACTGATCTTTCTCCCCCTCACTGATCTCCCCTGAATTTCAGGATGGGCCCTGCTTCCTCCAAATTACCAATCAAAATATACCACATCAGCTGAGCCCGCAAAACTCCGGTAAGTCCTCCGTTGTTGTAGCATTATTCATATCCGAGTGCAGAGAATACCACTATGTCGAGGAGCCCTCTTCACGGTGCTCACACAAGACCCTGCATGGTCTATTGACCACACTTTCTACGGTCGCTACTCCGACATGACACCACCTACTCTGGGGCGCGTCGATCAAACCGACACCCTCAACCCCTCGCCGCCCCTGCTGGCACAATGTACACACCGAAGCAATGTTGAGGCAGTGCCCCTCGCATCATAACTCATAAGTACAACCCCCTTCCACCGAGCGCATTGTTTCTCGAGACCAGGACCTCGGCCACACAAAGAGTAACCATATGGTTTCGCTGCCTCGACGTCCACTGCCTCTGAAGGCGAAGAGATCCATACAGCTGCTATGCGCTTACTATCCACCACCTCCAAGGAGGAAGTGACACAACCACTGTCATTGCGCGCTATAGCGACCTTGAGCTGCTGATTTATCCCGATGAGCCCACAACCCCACGGGGGTGGAACGAAGCTCCACAAAAAAGCCTCCAAGGAAAGGTCCGGCGGCATCATGCCGCCATTGTTGGCAGCAACCAAGGTTGGAATTGGACTTTCGCGAGGAGCTCCTCCACACACCATCGAGAAAGGGGTGACATCAAGATACATTGGATGCACCGCACATCGCATGACACTCTCCATCGGCGTCATGATAGATATCATGTGAACCTAGATATCAGAACCATTATTAAATGGTTTAGCTTCGATAACTCATGACTCCGCCACAACTAACAAGCAAATTTGTTGAGTTCCAAAAGGAAAAGAAGAAGCAAATTTAAGGATAATGGCATATTTCATACTCCTAAAGTCTTAAGCTGGTCATAGTGGGTACTAACTTATACTAGTGTCATACTAGTGTCATGCATATGACACTAGTCTAAGTTACTACCTTCATAATGCAAAGTAACACAGTAGTAATATCATAGATGGCTTCATTTATTAGCTTGTAGACTCATCCTTTCTCGGGAAGCGTTATGTTACAGTAACATATTATGTTACTCTAAACACCTCTCTCCTTATTAAATTTCTTGGAATGCGCTATGTTACTATCTAAGTTACTCCCACTATGACTAGCCTTAGCTAGCTGCTTTAACAATTATTGTGATCAATTTATCTATCAAATTGCGTCTTTCACACGAACACACAGTCCGATGTGCTTAGTTTTTGATCGTTAAGTCCAACAACTGCATTTTTTTGCGGAAGAAACAACTGCATCAAGCGTACTTAATTCGAAGCAACGTACCCACCGGTGTGGAGAGAGCCATTAATTGATATCCATGAGTTGAAACAATTATTTATTACTCCATTTATTTCATACAATTGTTGTTGTGGTTTTAGTTTAAGTTTGAACTAAAAACCACGACAATAATTATGGAATGGAGGGAGTATTATATTGAAAAAACAATGCAACATAAGTATGGGCAAGTTTAGCGAGCGACCGGCTGCTCGGTAGTCGTATCGAGCGGCCGGCCTAAATTCTAAATTGTGTGCACGTACTATTCCTGTCTATGCTACAGATTTGGTTTAGTAGTCCCTTTTTCTACTACGTATTAAATGCCAGTATATGCATCTCCTCTTGTGCATGCATATGCATGCATGTGTTTGTTCGTATTTATTTTGTGATTTTAAAATTTTAAAATGGCATAACTTTCAATCCGCGTGTTGAAATTCAGATCCGTTTTCATCGTTCAAACCCTCGCGACGTGCTCTTCAAAAGTAGATCCCACATGGGGATGTTTCGACGAACTAGTCTTCCTGCCAACTAAACGTCAATGTGTGTGCAACTAGACTACATTGCCGCGCCAACTGAGCATATATGTGTGTAACTAGTCCTGCCAACTAAATATCAATGTGTGTGCAACTAGACTACATTGCCGACTCGATTGCGCATGTGTGTGCAACTAGTGTCCTGCCAACTAAACATCAATGTGTGTGCAACTAGACTACATTACAAGCCAATTGAGCATATGTGTGTGCAACTAGTCTTCCTGCCAACTAAACATCAATATGTGTGCAACTAGACTACATTACAAGCCAACTAAACATCAATGTGTGTGCGATTAGACTATATTACAAGCCAACTAAACATCAATGTGTATGCAACTAGACTACATTACAATTAGGGAGGATGGTTGCACATCTACGACTAGGTAGTTGGCCACGGCAGTAGACTAGTTGCAAATCAGGTTGTCATGGTTGCTACGTTGCAACCTCATAGGAAGTTGGATTATGCAGCTCTAAAATTTTGTTTTGAAAAAAGTTGCACCATGTAGTATTAAAGTTGCACAACAGTACTAAAGTTGCACCATATAGCTCCAAAGTTGGCATAAAAAAAATTCATCAAAACATATACCCATGCGGGATCTAATTTTAAAGATCTCGATGTGAGGAGTCCAAAGGTGAAAACGGATCTGAATTCCGATGCAAGGTTTGAAAAATATGACTTTTTTAATTTTTGTGAAGGTAGTTAAATCAGTCACATGTAGAGAGAGAATGAACATCACGTACTACTTTTCCTTCTAATTATATTCCCTGGCCCACTATTTTAAAGAGCAACAGTCCAAAACCAGTTCAAATGATTCAACACAGATGGTACTGGTCTATGTCCGCGCGGAATCGAGCGGCCAGGAGCCGGCCGCTCGGTTCGCCCAAACAGTGCGTATGCACTTTTAGATTTTAGGCATAAGTATTCCCTATTAATTCACTGAACCAACGATCATGCATGCAAGCGGTGAACGATGTCATGTGTTGGGTGGAAGATGCATTTTATAGTCCGTCCGGGAACGCGCTTTCGTGTCCTCTTGCCGTTTGCTTGCTATCCAGATTCTTAAACTAAACCAAACTTCGTGGGAACTCTTGGGATCAACAGTTTGATGGCATATCCTGGAATCTGTAGACCCTAAAGTCTCCAGCTATAGCGTGTCCCAGGAGGACGAGGTGACACACGTAAATGTAAACAGTCTGCGTACGTATGTCAGTACACAAATTTGACAACCTTTGTTTTGGCTCCGTGTAGAACACACTTGGCATTTGGCGGCCGTGTGGTACCCATGATTATGTTTTTCCATGAGAGTTGAGACGACAAGCACAAGACGCTTGGTAGAATTGTTGTAGAAAAATATTGTGAATCCCGACAAAAATAAGAGGTCTGCTAAGGCAACATCAGGAGACATGCCCAAACGAAAACAGAAGAAAATACATGTTTCCCTGTCGCATGCGTGCGTGCGTGTGTGTGTGTGAGAGAAAAACAAAAACTTAAACACCAAGTTAGAAGTATGCCCCGCTCGATATCTGTAGCCTCCCTAGTCGTTGATGGCGACATCATGAGAAATATCATCTGCCCAGCTATCAAAACTCACACTCCTAAATATGTCAGCTTTGATAACTCATGACTCCGCCATAATTATAATAAGCAAATTTGATGAGTTTCGAAAAGAAAAGAAGAAGCAAATTCAACGGACATTGCATATTTTATATGCCTCAGTAGTCTTAGCCGCTTTAACAATTCCTGTGATAATTTAATTACCAAAATTGCGTCTTTCACACGAACCTACAGTAGACCGTGTTTAGTTTTTGAACGTCAAGTCAACCACGGCGCCAACTGTGACAAGTGTGCCATAATATTTTTTTTAGGGTAAGTGTGCCATAATTTGAAGCAACGTGCCTACCTACCAGTCCGACAGGAGGGAAATTGGTATCTCGATAGGTTGCAATATTTATTTCTTATTATTCAAGAAATAATGCAAGATATTTCCCACTCCCTCCTACAGTATTATTTAGATGTATTGCAAAAGGACTCTATAGATATTTCAATATAAACTACATACGCATAAACATACTAAAACATGTCTATATGCATCCGATTTAGAAATGTTTTGGAACTTCTTTGTGAACAGAGGGAGTATTTACTAAACCAATGAAGCAAGGGGCGGTGAACAAAAGTTATTGGGGGACGGAAGCTGCATTTTGTAATCCTGTTGGGAACACGTACGCTTTCAAGTGTTCTTTCATTTTGGTTGCTATCCAGATATCACTAAACTAAACATGAGACGCAACTACGTGGGAACTCTTGGGATCAACAACTTGATGGTCCTATGCTTGTCTTACTCTCGTGGGAGCATACCGTGAATCCGGACGATCATGCATGCAAGGGGATTCATGGCATATGCTCGTGGATATCCGGTTAAGCCGTTGACGATGACCGCCCAATTTAGATAGAATATAACGGCCAGCTACGGCTACCAGTTTGATGAGTTGACGTTGAAGGAGACAGAATGGATATCATATAATGCAATCATATCCGTCGTCTTAGCAACCGTTAGCTGCAGAGTTTGTTATTGATAGCTAGTATTAGGGCATAATTTTGCTAGTTGATTGATGGGCTAACACCAAATCTGCATTTATCTACTAGCATGCACATGTGCTGTTCGTGAGTTAATGCAGCATGATTGGTTCTCATGTGTTCTGCGTTAGTTCTGTTCTTGAGAACACCAGACTTACCCAAAAAAGTTGTAACGGTGTATTTGTTCAGAGAATTTTATTGCAGCCTTCTTGTTGTTTTCATCATGAGTATAACTTTACATAAAATCTTGTTGATCTTGAAAGTTTTGAAGTAATAATTATGTTACATGCATGGTTAGTCTTGGTGGTGTAATGTTCCATCTTTACCTCATCTGGTCTAACATAGGTGAACACTGTGTTGGTGTGACACCTTGCTGCCCGTTTCCCTGACCTTCCTGCATGTTTGTTAATGACAGTAGTTAATGAAATTAAGATGGTAAAGTCAACTAGCTTTGCCTGGCTGGCTAGCAACCCACAAATTTCCTACCGCGTCCATCCGCGGACGGGGGGACCAGTCCACGGACACGGATACGGGAGGACGCCATCCAACCCTAACCGCACACATCCGGCCTTTCTCATTTATTTTTCAAGTCCGCGCGATCAAATAGCCTCATGCAACGGGTACAGACGTTCAAATAGCCGCATGTAAAAAGTTCAAATATTACATCCCAACATTGTTGTCCCCTTTGACCGTCCACTGATGCTCAATTAGATCTTTCTTCAGCTGCTCATGAGTTGGTCGATGCCAAATTTGTTGATGCATTTGAATAAACTCTTCAAATGTGGTCGGATTTTGGTCCGAAAGTTGGATAGGATCACCCATGTTCTCAAATTCCAGAGTTGTGGCAGCATCGACATCCTCATCCTCGACGATCATGTTGTGCATGATCACACAACATGTCATAACTTCCCACAAGAGGTTTCCGGATCCCATTGTTTACCAGGTCCACGAACAACTGCAAAACGGCTCTGTAGAACTCTAAATGCCCTCTCGACATCCTTTTAGCTGCTTCTTGTCTTTGGGCAAAGTGAGTCTTTTTCCGGCCAATTGGGTTTGAGATGGTGCTGACAAAGGTATAGCCCATGGAGGATAGATGACGTCAACAAGATAGTAGCCCATGTTGTACTCATGCCCATTGACAATATAGTGGCAAGGAGGAGCTTTTTCTTCAGCCAGCCTCGGAAACAACGGTGACATAGGAGAAGCGGGGTGGAGCCCAGCTGGAGCATTTGAGGTGCCAGAGACCTAGAGTCCTGGTAGAGGTGTGGCATGGTAGCCGGGGTGGTTGTTGACACCAGATTTTGGCACGACCAAGAACTTAATTAAGATGGCTTCAAATTGAGAAGTGCTCAAAGTAAGAAAGTTCCGTATCGTCAAAAGGAGAAACTTTGATGTTTGGGCCATCGCCATCCGATCTCATCTCGAAGGCCGAAGTTGTGTTCGAAATACCAAGATTTTGTATTCAGAACACTATTCGGCTGATTCCGCCCAAGACTGCCTCGTATGGAAAAATGATCTACATGGATTGTCTTCGCCTCGTCGAAACGATCAATTATGATATAAAAATCGTCCCAATCCGAGTTCATATGTAAAAGTTAGAGCTATCGGAGTGCAGCCCTGTCATGAGGCGTGATGTGGCGCACCCCACCAGACCTATGTTTGATGGGTAGCGTGAGCGAACAGGTGTTTTGCGTGACCGTTTTGGCCCAAAAGATGGCCTCAGATCAAAAAACGTTTAACATGAAAGTTGTTCATCTGGTCGAAACGGTCAAGAATGCTTTTGGACTCGTTTCCATCCGAGGTCGTTTACCACCAGAAAAAAGACCCACAAGGTGCAGCCAGTTTAAACCGAACAGTTTTGGAAAGTTCGGACAAAACCAATCCAAATTGGACTAGGGTTTTGGACGTGAATTGAAGCATTTTCCTTGCACGGGAAGTCCAGCTACCTCTTATATACCTAAGGGGTGACGGCCGATTGAACAACACACAATCGAACAATCATCTATCACTTTTTTATCTTTTATCTTCTCCCTTATTCTTCTTCTTCTTCGTTCTTCGTTCGTTCTTCTTTTGCAGGGCGGCGAACCTTGAGGCCCTAGGGGCGGTCAGGCCGACCTAGGGCAGCCCATAGCCGCAGCGCGCCCTGACGGGGTCCCTCCTGGGCGTGTGGGGTTTCGGGTCCTGAAAAGCACCCGCCAGATTGCCTGCATACCGCTCTTCCGGACGGGTCTCCTTCGACGTGAGCTGCGGTGCATCACCCCCGGCGTCGAGGGTACACGGTGACGTGTTCGTGTGCGAACACACTTTTTGGCGACTCCGCTGGGGACGAAGCTTTGAACGGTCTCCAGCCCATTCTTGCTACGAAGAGAGCGTCATCTAGGGTTTGCAATCTACAAAGGTAATATGAATACCCAATTCACTTATGTAGATGCAAATAATGCATATGTTGTTGCTAGATCGTTTAATCAGCATAATGTGTCGGCTAGCCCTAGTTTTATCAATCAAGCATCTAGTTATGCGCAACAGCCGATTCAGAATAATCTTCATGCTTCAACTTCATATAATTTTAGCAACATGCAACATATGTATTCCAACTCCCATGCATCGGCAACCCCAGAAATTTATATGCCAATGAACAACATGATGAGTTCGGTTAATCAAGTTGAAACACCTCATGTAGGAACTTTCAATAGCATGCAACAAAGTGTTTCACCTTTTTATTCATCGGCAACTAATTTGCAACATGTTAATCTGAACATGCCGGTGGATAGGGGAATTGGCCATGCTACTACTAGTTATTCAGCCAATTGCCATCAACAATCATATGCTACACCTCATGCTTCTAATTTTTTGGCACCATATGCAACTGTAGGTATTCATAATTCGGCTTCGCACCTTCTTGCTAATAGCCAAATAACTGAAAATTCTATAGGATCACATGTGTGTTCACCTACTAGTGTAGCATGTCATGTTCCCCCTACACAATTACAGAATTCCGGCAACATCTCATTGCCGAAAGAGTCTGAGAGCATCAGGGGGCAACCATATCCAGACTGGGTAGTTGAGAACAAGCTTACATTCTCTTGGTATTTGTGCAACTCCATTCGAAAGGAACTAATAGAAGGCGGTAAGCCTCATGATTTTGCTGCAGTAAAAGCTAGAGTTGTGCAAATGATGCAGTCGCCCAGTGTTGTACCATCCAGTGCAACCCCTAAACAATTGCAAAGTTTCGGCACCTCATTGCCAGAAAAGTCTGAAAGTATTTGGGGGACAATCTCATGAGGAGTGGATGGAAATTGAGATGAAAAAGTTTAAAGCTCGCCAAGCTGAGATGTTGGCTAAAATTAGACAAGAGCGAGAAGCCTTGCAAATTAAAAAAAGATAAAATTGATTCAGGTAACAAAGAAAATTCGGTTATTGGAAAAGCCGAATCAAGTAGTATATATTCTGAGTCCATCAAATTCAAAGAGGCAAGTATTATTGAGAAAGGGCATGGAAAGCATAGCGAAACAACCATGCTTGATTTTTCTGAAATTAATGGAACCTACTTCCTGCCCTATGAGTTTCGTGCCATAGAAATTGACGAGCTTCAAGGATAAGAACAAGTAGCCGAACAAAGTTCGGTTGAAAAAGATCTTCAAACTAATGATGCACGAAATCAGGAGAAAGATGATGACAAGGCGTTGGGAAGCTATCCAAAAGCAAAGCACGATATTATTCATGCCATGCAATCATCATGCTCTCCCAAGGTATTTGAAGAGGTATGTTTAGCAAGTAATTTACCTATTTTCAGATTTGGTCAAACTTTATTGTTGATGCATCTATTAGAAAAATCTTCTTAAGTAATTTTGAAAGACCAATGAAGAAGGCTTGACAGAGTAATTGACCACGGGTACCCCGAAGACGGCGAGACAACATTTCAAGACATCGGGGCTAGCAAAGCCCCTCAATCCGACTACCCGGCCGCTCCGGCCGGCTCCCCGTCCGACTGCTCCGCGCGGCCAGCTGCCGGCTGCCGACTGCGCCACCCGGCCGGCTGCTGGCAGCGCCAACCAGCCGGCTGCCGACTGCAGCCTGACCCGACACCAACAAGACAACGACGAGACGGCCGTACCCAAGCACTATTCACGTGTCACCCCAGCCATCATGTATAGTGTCACTTGTCCCCTGACACTATTTATGAAGTGACCCAGGGGACAAGCATGACACCCCACCATGCCTTGCCCATACCTACCTAGCTTACATCCTAAGTACCCCTCAAGGCTATATATATGAGCATCCATCCATCCATCCAGGATGGACTCACACTCACGCATGCATGCTCATGCACTTGCGGCCTTGCACACACTTGTGCTCATATGCATATACAAAGCCAGATGCTTATGGCACTGAGCTCAGATACAGCTCCAGGAGCAACTCTGTATCAGAGATACTACAGATACTCAGACATGCATGAGTAGGGGTATTATCTCTTCGGAGAGCCCCGAATCTGGGTAAACTAGCGCGTGCTACTCGCATACCCGCTCCCGGTCCTATCAGCAGCAGTCTTACCCTCACACTAAGCCCTTGTGGCATCTGTCGCCTCGCACCTCCGCCGTGAGAATACCACGACAGTTGGCGCCCACCGTGGGGCGGTACTACTACCATGCTATCACGCTGCTACTGGTTTCGCAGTCCGGGCGGGACCATTTTCATCATCGTCACTACGGCCTCGCGCCGTCCCTCCGGTAGCGCTCGGGGGCTCGACATCGACCCGCCCCCCGAGCAACCGCACGAGACGGCGCATCCTCCTCGTCGGCGTCGCCCTCTTCTTCACCATCGCGACGTTGCCGCCGTCCCTCGCGCCCCCGCGCCGCGCCTCGCTCCGGCCCGGTTGTCCGCGCGTCCTCACGACCGTTTCGGCCATGCGCCCGTGGCGCCCCGTCGCCCGCGTCTGCGCGGGGCGGCCGCTGCTTCGCCCGCGTCCACGCGACGCGCCCCGTCGCTCCGCTCGTGTCCGGGCACTGCCATACGCTGTTGCGTGAATCCCACGCACGGCCGCTTCGCGCAGGCACTCCCACGACTTTTCGCCCGCCTCCGCCGCTAGCTCGCCCCCATGCTTCGCTATAGCCACAGCTGCTGCCATGCAGCCCTTCGCTGTAGCAACAGTAGCTGCCACGCCTCGCTCTCTGTGCGTACAACTGCTCGTGCCTGGCTAGCTAGCAAAGCCCGATGGATTCGTGCATGGTATGCTAGCTTAGCTAGCTAGTCCAGTTCATGTGCACGCATGGCCGCGCCGGCCGGCCGCCTCGAGCTCGCCTCGGCCTCGGCCGTCTCGGCGCTCGTCCCGCTCCGGCCCTTCCTGAGCACCCGGCTGCTCCGTCCCCGCGCCGTCTGGTCGCGCAGGTCCCGCTCCGCCTCGCGCGTGCGCCCACAGTCGGCCTCGCCGAGCTCACCTGCGTCCGCGCGCCTGAGCCGGCTGGCCGCTGCCGCGCTCGGACTCCTCCCCTCTTGCTGGCTCCCGGCCAGCCGGCTTCGCCCACCACCCGGCCAGCCTGGCCGGCTGCCGGCCCCGCGCCCGCCCGCTGGCCTCCCGCGCGCCGGTTTCCCCCGCGCCGGCTACTCCTCCGCCCGTCGCCGGCTCCCCCGCACCCGTGGCCGCCTGCTCCACTCCCGCTACACCGGCTGCGGTGCCCCGACGCCTCCCCACGCCGACTCGGCCGCGCGCGGCCGCCTCCCACGCCGCCCCGCCGGGTGCTGCCGTCGCCGCCTGCTCCACAACCGGCCACCGGGTCACGGCTCCCTCACCCCCGCCTGCTCGCCTCGGCCCCGGCCTCCCGCGTTGGCCGGTCGTTCGCCCCTCGCCGGTTACCGCCCGCCGACTCCCGCTATCCGACTGCTTGTGAAGGAGAGAGATGGGGCCGGCTGGAGAAAAGTCGGAGGTGACTACTGCAAAGAAGAAAAAGAAGAGAAAGGAAGTGTGAAGTGATAAGTGCACGCGTGCAGCATGTGCATGCATGTAGCACGCTGCATATCCGATGGGTGCACTGCGTACATGCATGCCGACTGCAGTATGTATGTGCATGTCTGGCCGGCTGCCCAGCTTCCGCCGGCTCCCCTGTCTCGCTCCGGGTTGCCGGCTGCTGGCGCGCAGCAGCCGGCTCAGCTCCGCCTCCAACTGTTGCGCCGTGTGCCAAAAAAGGGAGGATTCGACTGCGCAGACTGCTGCCCAGCCGACTGCTCTGGTTGACTGCCCGCGTCGCCGCTCGGCCGGCTGGTTCGTCTGCCCGCTTTGCTGTCTGGCCGACCGACGAGCCGGTTCGGCTGCGCACAGCCCGCTGAAGAAGGAAAAGAAGAAGACAAAGTAGTTGACGGGAGATCCGGCCCGACTGCTCAGCAGTCGGCCCGAATCTCGGGGGCTACACCCAGTGGGTGCGCTAACACGCTCCCGCGAAGAAGAAGACAAAGTAGTTGCCGGGAGATCCGGCCCGACTGCTCAGCAGTCGGCCCGAATCTCGGGGGCTACACCCAGCGGGTGCGCTGGCGCGCCCCCGCGAAGATCGTAGACAAGAGAAGAGTTTTGTCCGGCTGCCAGCAGCCAGCAGAAGAGAAAAAGAAGAAAAAGGGCGTTGCAAGACGCCTCGCCGCCTGACCGGTCGAGCCTGACCGGCCGGGACCCCCACTTCGAGCACCCGGAGGCTCGACGGCTACACCCAGCGGGTGCGCCGGCTGTCTGCGGCAAACTTCGCCTCGACTACGCCAAAAACAATGTGAGCTCCTCACCCGCTTATTTTTGCACCACGCAAACACGGATAACCTCGAGCGACGCTCTGGGACCACCTCCGTTTTTATTACAGTTGCACCATTGTTCGCCCCGGCACCAGCCAGAGTTGGCCCGGAGGCTGGCCGCTTGGCCTGAGACGTTAGTTCCCGCAGACGGCTTAGTAGCGTGCGCGGTACCAAAGGCCCACTCTTAGTCACAGACCGCAGAGCGGCTGTCCGGCTAGCAAGAGTGAGCGCTGGAGGCCACCCACGCGAAAAACGTCCGGGAAGAAAAAATGGTTCGGGCGACCCGGTCGTTTCTTTTACGAGTATCTGCTTGGTCAAATCTGCTCCCAGAGTCTGAGTACTGTACACTCCACTCCGCGGCCCACTCAGCCGCAGACCGCAGAGCGGCTGTCCGGCAAGCGAGAGCACAAGCCAAAGAGCGGAGGGGACATGAAAAAGATTGAAGGGGGCTCGGACGAAACCGAGTCGGCACCCTCCACATAAAACTTGCAGTGCTAAAAGCAAACATTTGATATATCTGCGCGGACTAACTTTGTCTTTTGCATGATCATTTTCGTGGGGAACCCCCCTCCTCGCTCGGAGGCTCGGAGGCTACACCCAGTGGGTGAGATGGCGCGCCCCCACTGGAAGCAAGACGCGCCGGCTGTCAGCAACAGCATCAGTCGGCGGACCCCCGCATCCGCGCCCGACAGCACCAGCCGGCGGACTTCGTGTCTGCGCTCGGCACCGTCGACGCCATCGTCTGCACCAACAAACGCGAAAAGCCTCCGCCCAACTTTTCCAAGTTGCCCGGAGGCTCGGAGGCTACACCCAGCGGGTGCGCTGGCGCCCCCTGCCCGAAGCAAGCTATGCCGGCTGCGGCCTGCGGCCGGCCATCATCAACATTTTCTACATCAACACCCGCCAAAAAACCTCCGCCCAACTTTGCCAAGTGCCCGGAGGCTTGGAGGCTACTGACGGAGTAATTGACCACGGGTACCCCAAAGACGGCGAGACAACATTTCAAGACATCGGGGCTAGCAAAGCCCCTCAATCCGACTGCCCGGCCGCTCCGGCCGGCTCCCCGTCCGACTGCTCCGCGCGGCCAGCTGCCGGCTGCCATCTGCGCCACCCGGCCGGCTGCCGGCTGCTGACTGCGCCAACCAGCCAGCTGCCGACTGCAGCCCGACCCGACACCGACAAGACAATGACGAGACGGCCATACCCGAGCACTATTCACGTGTCACCCCAGCCATCATGTATAGTGTCACTTGTCCCCTGGCATTATTTATGAAGTGACCCAGGGGACAAGCATGACACCCCACCATGCCTTTCCCATACCTACCTAGCTTACATCCTAAGCTACCCCTCAAGCCTATATATATGAGCATCCATCCATCCATCCAGGATGGACTCACACTCACGCATGCATGCTCATGCACTTGCGGCCACGCACACACTTGTGCTCATATGCATATACAAAGCCAAATGCTTATGGCACTGAGCTCAGATACAGCTCCAGGAGCAACTCTGTACTAGATATACTACAGATACTCAGACATGCAGGAGTAGGGGTATTATCTCTCCGGAGAGCCCCGAACCTGGGTAAACTAGCGCGTGCTACTCGCATACCCGCTCCCGGTCCTATCAGCAGCAGTCTTACCCTCAAAGCCCTTGTGGCATCTGTCGCCTTGCACATCCCCCGTGAGAATACCACGACAAGGCTAATTTACTTGTTAGCAATAAAACTGTTACTAAGCATATCAGTCAATATATTGTACCATTCAAAGAGACCGATAGTGACTTATTACTGCAGCCAAAGCTTTTCCCATTGCTTTGTTTAAAATTCATATCTAATTGGGTAGCTTTGCTTGCTTCATACTTGGCTTACACATGGTCTCAATTAAGACATGTATATTCTAACTACTTTGATTTCAGAAATTTAAAGTCAAAGTTAAAATCTTTTGAGAAAACCGATGCTAGTATAGTTTCTTATTTGAAGGCATCGGAAAAAGAATGCGAAAGAGAATTCATAGCCGAATGGGAAGATGCCAAATCTGAACCATTCGTTTGCTTAACTCCAAAGCCGTTCTCACAACAAGATTGGCTAGAAAACAAAAGGTATACTTTCGATTCAAACATGTGTGACCAAATCTTCGATTTGTTATTGAAAAACAATTACATAAGAATTCTTGATCACCATGTTGAGACATCTGTCGAGGGACGAATGTATTGTAAGTTGCATGATTCGTCCAAGCATAATTTTGAGGACTGCCACATGTTTCGTCAAATAGTTCAATCGGCCATTGATAAAGGACGATTGAAATTTGTTGAGACACCAAGAGATGACCAGTCTATTCCGATTGGTCCCGATGGCAGAAAGTTTTTGCATCGGCTGCTTCAAGCCGATCCATTTAAAGAGAAGGTAAAAACTGTAGGTGATGGTATCAAGATTTCAAGTAAAGAAGTTGTTGAAGAGTATAATGAACATAATCTTGAGGGCGAAAATTCCATCGAAGCTACAATGGGGACGCCAAGGACTGGGGGGCAGCAAGCAAATCCAATGATCAATGAAAGCAAACCAAAAGAAAACAAAGGCCGAAATAAGCGCAAGTGTAAGAGATCAAAAATTACCTTCGCTGAACTATTAGATAAATATCAAAAGAAGAGTGAAGAGAAGAATGCTTATCGGCCAAATCATGCAAAGAAACCAAGATCACCCCCAAGGCGCAAATATGAGGATCGGTATTGGCAAAGTGAGAATCTTCATGCAACATATTCATATCCTTATTTTGGGCCGCCAATGCCAATGCCGTGGATGCCTCCCTATGCTCATATAGATCCATATCCATCATGGGACAGGTATGATACAAGGGCACATTCTCCATCTTATTTTAGACCATCTCACCAATATTATGCAGCTCCAAGAAGATCAACATTTGAACAATCACATGTTAAAGACCGTTTCAATCATAAGGAATCGGTCCAGAGCTCAAGGAAGAAGAAAGAGGTGGTCAAGCAAGTTTACCGTGTTGAAAGAGATGGTCGTAAGAGTGCAACTTCAGATTTGATCTCAAAGGAAAAAGGGCCAATTAAAGTGTTGACATTGGCTACTAAAGGCAATGAGACGAAGCAACCAATTATTGAGAGTCAAAGTGCCAAATCTGAAGAAAAGAAGTTGAGAGTGCACAAGGCCAAAAAAGAATTGCCATTGGTCAAAACAGAATCACAGCCGAGATGCACACTCGGCTTATCGTATTGGCAAAAGAAGGAATTACAAAATCTTAGTGCACAAGAGCTGAGACAGAAGAACATGGCATGGGTTCCCAAGAGGATCAATCATAAGAAAAATGATGTGCATGCTTCTACTACAACAAGTACAATAAAAGTGAAGAAAGAGAAGAATGGAAGCAACAAACAATTAAGCCGAAGGTGTGCATCACAACATAAAAATCTTCGGTTAGCACATCATCCATTTTCTTCAATCATGCCATTGATGCCTTTGCCATGGAATTCATCCATAGGTATGATCAATTACCCTCCATGGATTTATTTTGATCCATGGATGCAACATAATTTTCTATATCATGACAGGGTATTACCAAATCACTATACATTTGGTTAGTTACATCTTTGTTGCTAATACAAAGGGGCCGAAATATTTTATTGCTATTTCATTTGTTTATTTCGCCTATACATACTTTGGTGGGTGAATTCTACATGGACCTCATAGTAATGGCCGACATTTATCTATTGCCCTAAGAATATATCTAACAATGGCCGGTGTGGTATTCTAACATTGTCCTTAGTTTGAGTAGAGATTGAGATAAGTTCTTGCAAAGGAATTTGTCAAATTGATGCCATTGAAGATATTATGCATAGACCAATTCACCAAAATTGCAAAGTGAACTTATGTTTTGATTGGGTGTGCTTTGGCTTATTAGTTTTCAGAATTTACGTAAGGCCAAATCATGGTTGATTTTATTATTGAGCATCATATTGACATCATGCATAATATTGATTTTAGCTTGATCTCTCTAGTACCATGGAGATTATATATTGATGGTTAAATTTGTAGCAATGGCCAAGGTGTTGGTGTTGTTCTATATATCTCCTTATGGTGCTATTTTGTGAAGCCTCATGCCGCTTAAAATATTTTTGCACAATGATCAAAGCCGAATATGCATTGTCATTCGGATTGGAGCTTTGCCTTGCTATGTTTTGACGAATCACTTATAGTTTATCTTTTGGTATGTCTAGATACAAGATTTACCTTGGGTTGCTTTAAAATTGTTCATATATCTAGACATGACAAATCAGAAGAGTTGGCACAACAAGCATCCGGCTACCATGTCCGTCATGGTGTATTGCACATCTATCAATAGCCGATGCTTATTCTTGCCAACATAGGTAAGGCCGAATTGGAGCTCACCACCTCGGCCACTAATGAAACTTTTATGCAGGCAAAGCAAGGATTGGAGGAAGTTCATTCTTGATTATCTTCAAAATCCTAGCGAAAGGGTGAATAATATGGTTCGGAGGATGGCTTTGAGATACATATCTATGGAACCTTATCATCGGATTGTTATATAAATTGAGAAGTTTTCACCCAAGTTGCATCAAGAGGTTCAAATAAGCAACGACCGATATATGACTATCGTCCTAAGCAAAGACATGGCCGATAAATAACTATCGCCCTTAGCATAAACATGGCCGATACATAATTATTGCCCTGAGAAATATAAATGGCCGATGGAGTGTTGACATCGTCCTTAGAACAAATACATTGCAAATTATTTTTCGGCACGCAAGTTTTGCCGAAAAACAGGGGGGCATGTGTTGACACCAGATTTTGGCACGACCAAGAACTTAATTAAGATGGCTTCAAATAGAGAAGTGCTCAAAGTAAGAAAGTTCCGTATCGTCAAAAGGAGAAACTTTGATGTTTGGGCCATCGCCATCCGATCTCATCTCGAAGGCCGAAGTTGTGTTCGAAATACCGAGATTTTGTATTCAGAACACTATTCGGCTGATTACGCCCCCAAGACTGCCTCGTATGGAAAAATGCTCTACACGGATTGTCTTCGTCTCGTCGAAACGATTGATTCTGATATAAAAATCGTTTCAATCCGAATTTGTATGCAAAAGTTAAAGCTATCGGAGTGCATCCCTGTCATGAGGCGTGATGTGGCGCGCCCCACCAGACCTATGTCTGATGGGTAGCGCGAGCGAACAGGTGTTTTGCGTGACCGTTTTGGCCCAAAAGATGGCCTCAGATCTAAAAACGTTCAACATGAAAGTTGTTCGACTCGTCGAAACGGTCAAGATTGCTTTTGGACTCGTTTCCATCCGAGGTCATTTACCACCACAAAAAAGACCCGCAAGGTACAGCCAGTTTAAAACGAACAGTTTTGGAAAGTTCGGACAAAACCAATCCGAATTGGACTAGGGTTTTGGACGTGAATTGAAGCCTTTTCCTTGCACGGGAAGTCCAGCCGCCTCTTATATACCTAAGGGGTGACGGCCGATTGAACAACACACAATCGAACAATCATCTACCACTTCTTTATCTTTATCTTCTCCCTTGTTCTTCTTCTTCCTCGTTCTTCGTTCGTTCTTCTTTTGCAGGGCGGCGAACCTCGAGGCCCTAGGGGCGGCCAGGCCGACCTAGGGCAGCCCATAGCCGCCGCGCGCCCTGACGGGGTCCCTCCTGGGCGTTTGGGGTTTCGGGTCCTCAAAAGCACCCGCCGGATTGCCTGCGTACCGCTCTTCCGGACGGGTCTCCTTCGACGTGAGCTGCGGTGCATCACCCCCGGCGTCGAGGGTACACGGTGACGCGTTCGTGTGCGAACAGTGGTGGAGAACCGGCGAAGGCAAGAGATAAAGAAGGAAGGAGAGAAAATGAGGAGATGGAGTCGCGGGGTCCGGGAGGGTTTTGGGTGGGCCGGGGGTGTCGGATTCGTACATTTCACGTGTCCGGACTCCCGCAAAGATCCCGCAAATCCCCGCGACCGATACACGCCCGTGTTGGATGGCTTCCGCGGTTTGGACGGATGCGGTCGGTTTGCGGGCCCGTCTTGAAGATTCCCTTAGTATTAGACCTGGATTTGGTCATAACCATCAGAGACATTTATTTTGGGAGGATGGAGTACTTAGACAACTGCAGATGGTGTTCTCATAAGTAGCTAGGGAAGTATATCATACTAACTTGAATTATATTCCTGTGCTTGTCAGTCACTACCTGTGAAAGATCATGGATGTCACGTAGAGGGGGGGGGGGTGAATAGGCGCTTTAAAATAATTACGGTTTAGGCTTGAACAAATGCGGAATAAACCTAGCGGTTAATTTGTCAAGCACAAAACCTAAACAACTAGGCTCACCTATGTGCACCAACAACTTATGCTAAGCAGGATAAACAACTAAGTGATAGCAAGATATATATCATGAAACATTATGGCTATCACAAAGTAAAGTGCATAAGTAAAAGGCTTGGGTAAGAGATAACCGAGGCACGTGGAGACGACGATGTATCCCGAAGTTCACACCCTTGCGGATGCTAATCTCCGTTTGGAGCGGTGTGGAGGCACAATGCTCCCCAAGAAGCCACTAGGGCCACCGTAATCTCCTCATGCCCTTGCACAATGCAAGATGCCGTGATTCCACTATGGGACCCTTGAGGGCGGTCACCGAACTCGTACAAATGGCAACCCTCGGGGGCGGTCACCAAACCCTTACACTTTGGCAACACTTGGGGGCGGTCACCGGTATCCGTCAAATTGCTCGGGGCGATCTCCATAACCTAATTGGAGACCCCGACGCTTGCCCGGAGCTTTACACCACAATGATTGAGCTCTGAACACCACCAACCGTCTAGGGCACCCAAGCACCCAAGAAGAACAAGCTCTAGGGTACCAAGCACCCAAGAGTAATAAGCTTCTCAACTTTGTAACTTCCACGTATCACCGTGGAGAACTCAAACCAATGCAACTAATGCAATGGTAAGGGCACACGGAGTGCCCAAGTCCCTCACTCTCAAATCCCACCAAAGGAACAAAAGCTATGGAGGAAAAAGAGAGAAAGAACAAGAAGGAGAATACCAAGAACTCCAAGATCTAGATCCAAGGGGTTCCCCTGACATAGAGGAGAAAGTGATTGGTGGAACTGTGGATCTAGATCTCCTCTCTCTTTTCCCCCCAAAACTAGCAAGAATCGATGGAGGGATTGAGACATAGCAAGCTCGAAGAAGGTCAACAATGGGGGAAGAATACGAGCTCTAGAGATGGGGTCCAATGGGGAAGAAGATCCCCTTTTAAAGGTCCTCACAAATCTGCCCGTTATGTGGAGAAAACAGTAGGACCGGTACAACCGGTGAAAGTACCGGTACAACCGGTCAAAGCAGAGACAAAAACCTACCTGTAGGAAAAGCACTAAGCGGTACAACCGCCCGTGGCACCGGTAGTACCGGTTAAACACGAACTAACCGGTAAAACCAGCCAAGTACCGCTCAAGAACCGCTCCAAAACAGAAACTAGTCCGGTGATAGAGCGGTATATGACCAGTACAACCATCGGACCAACTCTGGAGCAGTGCAACAGCCCCAAAGACCGGTAGTACCGGTCAACCGGTACAACCAGTGTAAGAAGCGGTACAACCGGTCTATGAAAAACAAGTAAGAACAAAACAACCATAACTTTCGCATACGAGCTCCGAATTGAGCAAACTCAAGCTTGTTGGATAGATGACGAAAAGAGCTATCCAAAAGCAATGGGCTAAAATAAGAACAAGAAATGGAGAATAAATGCCATTGATATAGAGATGTGAAACCTCTATGAATGAAAAACCGGCAAAAACTCCAACATCGAAAACATCATAGAAGATGCACATGAACTCCGTTTTCGTTGAACTTGAGTTTGTCATGAAGATGACCATAAGCTCTAAAAATCACAAAGAGAAACACCGAACAAGAACCAAGAAATATGATGCAAGGATGAAATGGTTTGAGCTCTCTACGAACGATATGATCAAGCTACTAACTTGAGAGCCCCCCTTGATAGTACAACAATCGATCCTATAACCCGGTCTCCCAACTACCACCATGAGACCGGTAAAATAGAAAACCTATCAAGGGCAAACCTTTGCCTAGAACATAGTCCACTTGAGCTAGATGATGACGATCTTGGCTTCCTCAAGTTGGACCACCTTTCTTGATTGCATTGGCTTGATGAAGACTAAATGATTGCTCCCCCATACTCCACTATGGGTGAGCCACTCTTTGGCACATCTTCACAAGTCCATTGCCACCACAATGGACGGCAAGCTTCAAGCATGATTGCTCCCCATACTCCATTATGGGTGAGCCGATCTTCGTGTTGCTCCACTTGAACTTGCACACCACAACCTTGATGACGATCACCACGTGATGTCATCCTCCATGCGTTGTATGAGATCTTACTATTGATGCACACCCATGGAAGCAAACCTAACCCCACAACAAACTCTCACATAGACCATGGGTTAGTACACAAAACGTAATGGACAAGCTTACCCTACCACAAGACCACTTGATCCCACTCGGTACATCTTCTACGCTTTGTGTGTTGATCAACTTGAATCACTCTTCGTACTTAGTCTTGATCAACCTGGAAGCAAACCACGAGACCACTTGATCCCACTCGGTATATCTTCTACGCTTTGTGTGTTGATCAACTTGAACCACTCTTTGTACTTAGTCTTGATCAACCTTGAATCTTTCCAACTCTCTTCATTAGGATGATGTCTTCAAGGTAAACATGAATGTTCACACAGTCTTCTTCTTCAAGACATGCTCGCAATAAGCTCAAATCTCACATGACCAATCTTTGGATAATTCCATGAATAGCACCTTGGTCACCACATAAACTCCTTGAAACCAACATATGGACTTCAACAAATGCCCATGGATAAATCCTACGAATATAACTCAAGGTGACCATTAGTCCATAGAGAATGTCATCAATTACCAAAACCAAACATGGGGGCACCATATGTTCTTTCAATCTCCCCCATTTTGGTAATTGATGACAACCACTTTCAAGAGAGTTTATATAAGGAATTATGCACAACCATGCAAAGCAACAACAAATATGCATGAGCATGCGATGCAAAAGCTTAGGAACAAAACTAAAGCAAGAAGAAAGAACTCTCCAAACTTCTTCACTAAACTCTCTAAACTTCTCCCCCATTGGCATCGATTGCCGAAATGGGTGAAAAACTTAGAAGGCCAATATAATATGTGTTCCTCCATAAAGTGTGTATTTATCAAAACATAAGTGCAACGAAATACACATATCCAATGGTAGCTAGTTGGAGGAAGACAAACTATATTGAGGAATCAAAGATTGCAAATGGATGATATGCCACAAAGACATGTGAGCAAACAAGCAATCAATCAAAAGATACCAATTGAAACAAGCAATCAAAAGATACCAATTGAACCAACTAGACCAAGGATCCTATGAGCCACATGAATAATGGATATTATGATATGAGCAAAGGAGCGTTCTAAAGAAGCTAGAGAAGCTCCCCATGATTTGTGCACAAATAAGAATATTTGTATTTGAATACAACGGGCACAAAATAGGATCATCACTCCCCCAAAATCAATAGAAACTCACAACATGTGCAAGTGAGCATGGATAAGACACAAGGCATAGCACTTGCAGCAAGCACAAGGTTGAGCAACATGTAAAAGATGCAACTTAAGAGTAGGCTCAACCAAAATGATATGTGTGAGTCATGGCAAAGCACTTGAGAAGACTAATATAAGGATGAGCATTAAGCATCAACATAGTCTTGAATAGTTGAGATACAAGGTGCATGACATGTCCTTCCCACACACACACAACAGGCAAATGGGTTCACAAGCTTATTAATTTGCAAATTGAGAACCAATGCTTGTGACAACCAATGGTGAAGATAGAGAATGATAGCTTTGTCAAGAGAAGGGATACCATCAAAATGGCAAAAGCCTCATCAAGACAAGCATGAGGAAAACAATTGTCACCACACAAGAGTGCATCAAGATGCAATGAGATAAGACCTGCACTCAAGGAAAAAGCTTTCACGGAGCCACCAAATAAATAACATGAGAAAGAAACGGTGGACGTGAAAGAAAGGGATATCAACTAGATATGCAACTTCTCTCAAGTGCAAAAGATTTTAGGTAGATGAAGATCATGATATCAATCCACAAAGAAGGATGTACACACAAAATAGTTACAAAAAGGAAGGAACAAGATATCCACAAGGAAGTCATAAATATACCAATAAGATATTTGCTTGAAAGCATAACACATGGCTAGATACGGTCTTATTGTATATAAATGAACCCCTACCACACATCCATCAAATACATCACAACTAGCAACATGAAATCATCGTTGGGATGCTTTGAGAGAGGAAACAAGTATCACAAGGACAAAATAAGAAATTCCTGCCATGGTCCAACCTACACAGGGTTGAATGCAAGAAAATAGATACTTGTTACCGAGATAGCATTGGATGGATGTGGTAGATACCAATTGAAGGTAGATAGTAGTTCATTGATCATCCTAGCTTGACTCCAATAAGCACATGGTGACACCACCTTCCTTGTGAGCGAGTCGAGCATCCAATGCATCTCCAATTGTTCCTAGAACAACAACACAAAAAATGGTACCCAAACTCATTGGGACCAAAGAGTTAGACAACCAACAATACATAGGACAAACTCCACATACATATGTGCATATAGATATGAAAATGAATTTCATGCACATCTCATCCAATTTGAGACTTGGTGGAGTTTCCCCTATATATTGGGTCAAAGAAAGAAAGCATCCTAAATCAAATACATGAAGTAAATAAGCATGCTGAAGACTTTGAAGAACCGATACCAAATGAAAAATAAAAAACCAAGAGAAAATAGGATACCAAATGAAGAGATCATCACTTGGAAGATATCAATAAAAATATACATCAAGGAATGGGATATCCTTGATACACGCAAAAAGAAAGATATCAAACTCCCAAAAGATGGGATGGTTCCAAACAAACCAAGCCCTCTACAGAGTTTCATGATGGCACAAAGTACCAAAAAGAAGCGGCTTGCCTTCCACCAACACACACTTGATAAGGCCGATGTTTATGATCTGCCACTTGTTCGTATAATATTATCAATCATGTGGATCAGATCGAATATTGTCATTTCCTGCACACAAGCAAATAGCATGTGCCCTGGCGGTTTAAGCCAGGGCGGGTCACAAATATCTTGGAAAACCCTGATAAAATAGTCTTTGATAGAAAGACTAAAGGATTATCTAAGCCAAAAATATGTTGGCGACTTAAAGTCGAAAACCAGGGCGGTTTACCAAACCCTGAATATTCATATCCTTATGGAAAAACATACCTGT
This sequence comes from Triticum aestivum, assembly GCF_018294505.1. Lineage (NCBI taxonomy): Eukaryota > Viridiplantae > Streptophyta > Magnoliopsida > Poales > Poaceae > Triticum > Triticum aestivum. The sequence goes on along the minus strand of NC_057808.1, from coordinate 540,457,972 downwards.
AGATTCATATCAAGGGAAATCCTTTAATAATACCAAGCCGCAGACATGAAATATCATGATATTTGGTTTGCTCGAGGCAAATAACTTGGCGGCTTACAATCCGGTATCAAGGCAGGTTAGCAACCCAACACATTCAATTATGAAACATATAATCAAGGCTACATGGCCTGAACTGCACCAAGTATACTTGAGAAGAAGAATTCATTGATGGACTCAAATCCAAAATGCCAAAAGAAATGCAGAAAAAATCAAGTGCTTTTATAGGCCGCGCAACCTTAAAATTCAAATGCTTTCATGGGCCGCACAACCACTAAGATTCAAGTGCTTTCATAGGCCGCACAGCCTTAGAGTCATCCTAGCTCACTGTAAGCCGGCCCTCACATGACAAACCGCCATTTTAATCTTAACAAGTTCAGGGTCTTAGTTGAAAGATTGACTGTTAAGAGTTCGGCGGTCATTCAGGATTACCTGGTGGAGTAGCATCGTGCAGACAGGCAGGTTATAACTTAGTTATGGCATGTAAGCTGATCAAGAGGGTAAGCATAGCTATGCTCATTGAGCAGGAAGACCCCAAGTGACCTATAATAAGGCATGGAAGCCTGATCAAGAGGGTGAGCATAGCTATGCTCATTGAGCAGGAGGCCCCCAAATGACCTTATGAACAAACAATAAAGACTCAGATACTTAGAAATGAAATGACAGAGGCCCTGAATTATCAGGGATGCCGGCTTTATTATATTGATCATAATATGTACATTGATAAAAGTATGTACAGCACAAGAGTCGGTGGCTCAAGTGTAGTAAGGCCGAAGATGAGCGATGTTCCAAGGCCGGCGGGTCTCCTCCTCTGATGTGCGTGAGTCCTTGTGTTCTCGCATATCAATAAGGTAGTATGACCCATTGTTTAGGTTCTTGCTAACCACAAACGGTCCCTCCCAAGGTGGGGATAACTTATGCATATATGTTTGATCCTGGATCAACCGGAGCACCAAATCGCCTTCTTGAAAGGTCCGGGTTTTAACCCAGCCACTATGATAACGACGCAGATCCTGCTGGTATATTGCCGAACGAGCTGCCGCAAGGTCACACTCTTCATCCAAAGCATCAACACTGGTGCAGAAACCTGCTATACAAACGGTTTTTAACCCCTTTCCGCGACAGCGTTTGGAACCGTCGCCAAGTGAGTGTGGGCGATAGGGGGGGGGGGTCCTTCCCACACGACCCAGAAACCATCGGGGATAGGCCCTACTAGCACACATGCTATGGCAAAATGAGCTCGTGTGCGATTTGGCGAGGCACCAAAACCTAATCGTTTCCGTTCGTATGTACATCCCACACGGCGAATCCCAGAAAAACATTTCCATCTGTATGTATATCACACACAGTTTTTGTGTGGAAACGTTTGTGCAAGGTGGCCTAACACAAACAATCCTCTGTCGGAAGCCATGTGTGATTGTTAGTTGATCGAGAATGCCGACTTTATAGAAACTGTGTGGGTTGTTTGAGTTCATCGCCCACGGTGTTGTCTGAGTAACCGTCTGCAATAGAAAACCAAAATAAGTAGGGTAATTAGCCTATTATTGATAATCCATGTACTAATCAAATTGATATTTCTTATAAAACAGACTAGATATTTCATATTCATAAAACGGCAACCAGGATTTTTTAATCGAATTACATCAGATAGTTTCGGCACTCAGCTACGCCATTACACAACAACACCAAGTTTCACATGCAACATCGAAAACCTTTGGAAAGTAGCATCATACACGGTAAATAGACAGATGAATCTCATTTGGGAAACTGCAGAAGCGGAAGGCAAATATTGAGCCTTCAGTGATGTTGAATGTCCTTGCAACTTTAGGCCAGTGGCTATGGATAATTGCCCGCCCAACTTTCGTCCTCTTCAGGAAGACTTCAATATTGTACCGTGGGTGTTGAACGAATACCTTCCTCACCTCTTAACCATGCAGGTGGTTTAAGAGGTAATCATCGGTGAACTGCTTTGAAAAGTACTTAAAACAAAGATATGCATAAATCGCTGTTATAAATTTTGAAATGGCGCAAGGGGTAAAAACAAGGTAAAAGAGTTAGTACCATCCTATAGTTGACTGATGTCTTCTTCATTGTGCAAACAAAGATCTTGTTGTTATTCGTCGCAAGTTTCTGCATCCTAACAATCTTTCTGAGTTTCTTGACTTGACTGATATTCATGGACATCTCATTTCCCCATATGCAAAATGGGTCGAACAGTTGGTCTAAGCCTCTAACAGTAGGACCTACATGTGCAAGACCAAATTGTAATAAACCTAAATATTAGAATGATTCCTGCAACTGCACAATAATGTGCTATTAGCGAAAGGACCATGCATGAGCAAACCTCAATGGTAAACCGCAGTGTGTCCCATTGTTTCCCTACAACACACATAAGGAAGATCTTGATCAGTTTAACTGAGAGTTGCCATAGTATCAGTAGATTATGTATTGAGTATAGCCAAATTCGATTTATTTCATATGCATAAAAATACAAAATTGTACCCACAACATATGAAAATCCCAAACAGTTAAATGGACAGCAGACCGAATGAACCAAAACAGTTAACTGAGCACAACATTACAGAATAGAAACATGTACTAGAAGATAAGACAGTTAACAAAACAAAGAATGCTTGAGAACAGTACTACGAAATGTAGCAATTGTTGGATCAAATTGTTAACTGAACATTACATTTCAGAGGACCAAACTGTTAACTGAACATTACATTTCAGAGGACCAAACTGTTAACTGAACATCAGATTGCATATTAACATTACAGAGGATAATCACTAGAACGCACTGGCGGTGGCCTCGAGAAAACAGCATGACCTGTATTTTAAAGTAGACAACCACGTGGCGGTGTTGACTGTGGCCTCGAAGACGAGGTGCTCCTCCAAGATCTGGCGGTCGGCACGCATGGCAGCCATAGCGACCTCATGCGCGCGTGCGGCTGCGATTTGTTTCCCCGCTGCCAGATGCTACTGAGCTCCATGTTATACTGCGTGCAAAATGGCTGTGGGCGGCGCTTAATTGGAGGAGGGGGGCAGTGATTTCGGCGGAAGGTGTCATGCCGTCGGTCGGGGCATGTCGGACGGGGAAGGAGGAGGATGGTGTGTGTGGGGTGTGGATTACCTGACCATATCAACGAAGCCGCGCAGCAAGAAGAAGGGTCGGCGGCGAGGAGGCCGTGCAGCAAGAAGAAGGGTCGCCGGCGAGGAGGTGGCGCTGCAAGAAGAAAGGTCGCCGGCGAGGAGGCGGCGCTACAAGAAGAAGGGTAGCCGGCGAGGAGGCAGCGCTGCAAGAAGAAGGGTCACCAGCGAGGAGGCTGAGCTACCAGTAAGCAGCAATGAAGGTTTGAACTTGGAAAGCAAGGAGGAATAGTGGAAATGTGGCTTTTGGTGGGAGGGAGGGGGCGGGGAGATAGATATTTCCGCGGTGGCAGAAAAATTCCGCTCGGTGCCGCGAGAAACTGGCGCGCAAGTGTGGTTCAAGAGGGGGCGGCAGACTGTAGACGATGAAGCTTCCTGCGTAAGCCAGACAAGACGGTGCGCCCAGATATTTTATATCGCATCCCACATGATTCTTTCTAGTAAACTGTTTGTGGTATACCTGATTTTTTCATTAAGTTTTGAAAGACAAAATGGTGTTACGGAGGGAAAGGATGGTGTTTGAATTGCTAGAACATTTATGTATAGTGAACTGATACGTCTCCAACGTATCTATAATTTTTGATTGTTCCATGCTGTTATATTATCAATCTTGGATGTTTTATAATCATTATGTAGTCATTTTATATCATTTTTCATACTAACCTATTGACATAGTGCCAAGTGCCAGTTGCTGTTTTCTGCATGTTTTTACATCGCAGGAAATCAATACCAAACGGAGTCCAAACGCCACGAAACTTTACGGAGATTTTTTATGGACCAGAAGACACCCAATATTCCTGGGGGGTGCTCCGATGGGAGCACAACCCACCAGGGCGCGCCAGGAGGCCCAGGCGCGCCCTGGTGGGTTGTGCCCACCTCGGGTGCCCCCGGACCGCCTCTTTGCTCTATAAATACCCCAATATTCCAGAAACCCTAGGGGAGTCGATGAAAATCAATTCCAGCCGCCATAGAGTCTAGAACCACCAGATCCAATCTAGACACCAGCACGGATGGGGTTCACCACCTCCATTGGTGCCTCTCCGATGATGCGTGAGTAGTTCTTTGTAGACCTTTGGGTTCGTAGTTAGTAGCTAGATGGCTTCCTCTCTCTCACTGAATTCTCAATACAATGGTCTCTTGGAGATCCATATGATGTAACTCTTGTTGTGGTGTGTTTGTTGGCATCAGATGAACTTTGAGTTTATGATCAGATCTATCTTTTTATATCCATGAAATTATTTGAGTTTCTTTGATCTCTTTTATGCGTGATTGCTTATAGCCTCGTATTTCTTCTCCGATATTTGGGTTTTGTTTGGCCAACTTGATCTATTTATCCTTCAATGGGAAGAGGTGCTTTGTAGTGGGTTCGATCTTACGGTGCTTGATCCCAGTGACAGAAGGGGAACCGACACATATGTATCGCTACTACTAAGGATAAAACGATGGGGTCTATCTCTACATAGATAGATCTTGTCTACATCATGTCATCATTCTTGTTGCATTACTCCGTTTTCCCATGAACTTAATACACTAGATGCATGTTGGATAGCGGTCGATGTGTGGAGTAATAGCAGTAGATGCAGGCAGGAGCCGGTCTACTAATCTTGGACGTGATGCCTATATAATGATCATTGCCTGGATATCGTCATGACTATTTGAAGTTCTATCTATTGCCCAACAGTAATTTGTTTACCCACCGTTTGCTATTTTTCTCGAGAGAAGCCACTAGTGAAACCTACGGCCCCCGGGTCTCTTTCTCATATTATTTGCCTTCGCGATCTATTTCATTTGCCTTTTATTTTCAGATCTATTAAACTAAAAATACAAAAATACCTTGCTGCACTTTATTTTATTTGGCGTTTGATCTATCAATATTTACAACTTTCTCCCGTCTGTTAGCCAATTTCTGGCGCCGTTACCCGAAAGGGATTGACAACCCCTTTAACACGTCGGGTTGCGAGTGGTTGTTATTTGTGTGCAGGGGCTGTTTACGTTGTGTTGCTTGATTCAACTACTGGTTCGATAACCTTGGTTTCATATCTGAGGGAAATACCTACCGCCGATGTGCTACATCATCCCTTCCTCTTTGGGGAAATACCGACGTAGCTTCAAGCGACATCATGAACATGCAACTACATGACTGTCGTGTTTAAATATGGAATTATTCCGGGTTCGTTTGGCATTTTTAAGCATTAATTGAGTTTCTAGGCATTTAATGTGCATAATCCAAATTTGAACTACAAGCACATGCTCTAGTGCACCAAAGTTTGTTGAAAAATCACATGTGTGTCTTTGGGTGAATTTATAGGTCCCATGCAAGAAATGGGAATGAAATTCAAACACCTAGGTGTCGTGGCTCGGCCGGGAACATTGAGAGACTTGGTTTTTAAATTCCTGGAAATTCAAAACTCGCCTGAAAATCATGAAACTTGGCATGGTGTCATTTCATGGCACCAACATGCTGTGGTACAAAAATTGGCCACATTTGGACAAGTTTTTGGTATAAGCTTCTTGCAAACCGGAGCTTCTCTCGAGAAGACTCGTGGTTCCCGAGGGGGGACGTGTCACCTTTGTGCGCGAAACGATATACGCTGCCTCCCCCCTTGAATTTTTACAGAGGCAACATAGAACTATATGAGTGCCGTGTTAAAATTTGGAATTATTCCGGGTTCGTTTGGACTTTCTTATACATTAATTGAATTTCTGGTCATTTAATGTGCATAATTCAAATTTGAACCACATGCACATGCTCCAGTGCACCAAATTTGGTTGAAAAATCACATGTGTGTCCTTGGGTGAATTTCTAGGTCCCATGCAAGAAATGGAATGAAATTCAAACATCTGGGCGTCGTGGCTCGGCTGTAAAGATTGAGAAACTTGGTTTTTTAATTCATGTAAATCCAAAACACGCCTAAAAATCATGAAACTTGGCATGGTGTCATGACATGGCACCAACATGTTGTGGTAATTTTTTTGGCCGAATTGGGACAAGCTTTGGTCCAAGCTTTTCTTGCAAACCGGAGCTTGTCTCAAGAAGGCTCGTGGTTTCGAGAGGGAACGTGTCACCTCCGTGTGCGAAACGACATACGTACACTGCCTTCTCCCACCTTAATTGTTTTACATAGGCATATTAGACCAAATAGAATTATTGTGCTTAATTTTACAATTATTTCGGGTTTATTTGGCCTTTTTATAAATTAATTGAATTTCTATGCATTTAATGTGTATAATTCAAATTTGAACTACAAGCACATGCTCAAGTGCACCAAAGTTGGTTGAAAAATCACATGTGTGTCCTTGGGTGAATTTCTAGGTCCCATACAAGAAATGGGAATGAAATTCAAACATCTGGGCGTCGTGGCTCGAACGGAAAGATTGAGAAACTTGGTTTTTTAATTCCTGTAAATCCAAAACATGTCTGAAAATCATGAAACTTGGCATGGTGTCATGACATGACACCAACATGCTGTGGTAAATTTTTTGGCCAAATTGGGACAAGCTTTGGTATAAGATTCTTGCAAACCGAAGCTTCTCTCAAGAGGGCTCATGGTTCCAAGAGGGGACGTGTCACCTGCGTGTGCGAAATGACATACACCGCCTTCTCCCGCCTTAATTTTTTTACACAGGTAGATTAGACCCAATAGAAGTATCATGCTAAATTTTGGAATTATTCCGGGTTCGTTTGGCCTTTTTTATACATTGATTGAATTTCTGGGCATTTAATGTGCATAATTCAAATTTGAACTACAAGCACATGCTCGAGTGCACCAAAGTTGGTTGAAAAATCACATGTGTGTCCTTGGGTGAATTTGTAGGTCCCATGCAAGAAATGGGAATGGAATTCAAATATCCGGGCGTCGTGTCTCAGCTGGAAATATTGAGAAACTTGGTTTTTTAATTCCTGTAAATCCAAAACACGCCTGAAAATCATGAAACTTAGCATGGCATCATGACATGGCACCAACATGTTGTGGTAAATTTTTTGGTCGAATTGGGACAAGCTTTGGTATAAGCTACTTGCAAACCGGAGCTTCTCTCAAGAAGGCTCATGGTTCCGAGAGGGAACGTGTCACCTCCGTGTGCGAAACGAAAGACACTGCCTTCTCCCGCCTTGATTTTTTTTACACAGATAGCTTAGACCAAATAGGAGTTTCGTGCTAAATTTTGGAATTATTCCGGGTTTTGTTTGACCTTTTTATACATTAATTCATTTTCCAGGCATTTAATGCACATAATTCAAATTCGAAGTGCAAGTGCATGCTCCAGTGCGCAAAAGTTAGTTGGAAAATCATTTATGTGTACTTGGGCGAACTTCTAGGTCCCATGGAAGAAGTGGGAATGGAATTCAAACGTCTGGGCGTCTTGGATCGGCCGGAAACATCGAGAAACTTGGTTTTAAAACTCCCGTAAATCCAAAACTCGCCTAAAAATCATGAAACCTGGCATGGTGTCATGACATGGTACCAACATGTTGTGGTAATTTTTCTGTCTGATTGGCGAAGGCACACACATTGACAATCAACAAAGTCATATTGGAACAAGTGCTGTCACGTTACAAATCAGAAACACAAGTATTATTAAAACCATGGGTGTTCTACTTACCAATTACATGCCGCCATGCGTCCCCTTTTTTATTGGCTAGGAGGTGTCGTGCGAGGTAGCTATTTGAGTACGGGAGGCATGCGATCAGACCCCTGTGTGTGCTTATCGGGGGGAGAGCCCTTTGACCTCTACCGCGGCGCACCTCCCTCCCAACATCTCCATTAATGGCGCCCGAGCCCCTGTTTCACGGCGTGGCTATGTCTCACTAGACTGAGATTTAAGAGAGAGAAAAGAAAATCTGAAAAGAAAGTTTTGCATGGATCTTGATGTAAGATCCGACGGACCTATATAGCATCGACTGCAACTTATAGCAAGACTGATGAATATAAGGACGATGATAGTGGATAATAATTGTCTTACATATTTACGAACATCATTAGAAAATCCACATGCGGCAACGCCCGAAATAGACAAGGGCAAAAGAAGAAGGAAGACAACGATCTGGCTCACTGATCTCTACTTTCTTGATGCATTGCTGCAGGCTGTGGGAACTAGTCTCCACGGCGAGCTGCGATGAGCTCTTTCGTGTCCTCAAGACGCTGCTTGAGAGCATCCACGAATTCCTCCACCAGCCTTTGGCGCTCGATGCAGAGCATGTCATTCTCGTACATAAGTTTCTTAACGATGTCGCCGGTCCTCTTCAACAGGCAGTGGTCTCCTCCTGCTGCTCCGCACTTCCGATGATCTTCGACCTCAGCAGGTCGCGCTCGGCCCGGAGCTTCTCTTTGCCCTCCCTTAGTTGCCAGATGATGCCGGTAGCCTGTTAGAACGAGGCTTTCATGTCGTCCTGCAACCTCACCCAGCCGGAGATCTGATCCATCTGGCTATGGATGATCGCATGCATGCTCCTGTAAGAGTCCTCGTCTGCCCGCGAGACATTTTCCCAGGCCGTTGCGGCGCGGGACCACCTCTCTGCTGCATTCCCGGCACGGCGCGACATCTCTGCTGCTTCCGCGGCGTGGCTGGACCAGTCTGCTACATCGACGGCGCGGCGGGACCTACTTGCTACTTCGGCGGTGCGGCGGGACCTCTGTACTGCTACGGCCGCGTGGCGGGACATGTCGGCTGCTTTCGCGGCGAGGCGGGACATCTCTCGTGCTTCGCTTCCATGCTCGCCTCTCCTTGGTGGAAATCTCTCGACCTAGAACTCACACCGGCCATGGCAGACGCAAGGGAACGATGATGAATGACTTGTTTGTTTTTGTGGATGAGGAGTTGAGGAGGAATGTGCAGTCATCTTGGAGTAGTAGTATTTATAACCGAGTACTAATACGCTCTTAAGTGGGAAACCGTTTAGGTTTTGATTGGTGTGAACAGGTCTGCAATTAAATATAGCATGGTAGTAATTTGGAATGGGACGGGACGCAGGCTCAAAATTTATTGACGGTTCTATAATTTCTAAGTGCAGCACTACTCCCGGACGGGGTAACATGGGCACGCTTTCTCGGCTGCATACGTGGCGTCTGCACCATAGGGTGCACAGCAATAGGCAATGTCAGTACACGTCTTGTTCCAACAACCGTTCACGCTCGCTATTACCATCGCGCACGCTTCTTTTAATTAGAATGTCTGCCCGTCTAGCGCACACATGTTGATCTGTCTAACTGTTACTGTTTGTTGTGGCTAATCGGAAACAGTTCATTCATGTGAAGTGTATGCCATCAATCGCAGACACTTTGATCTGGCTAACCATTTCTGTTCGGTTGCCTAATCGCAGATAACTAATCCTTCTGAAGCGTATGCCCTCAATCGCACATACCTTTATCTAGTTGCTCGTTTCTGTTTTTCCTCCTCATCACAAACAGTTAATCCGAGTGAACTGTATGCCGTATATCGCACACGCCTTCATCTGGCTGCCCGTTTCTGTTCTTCTTCCTCATCTCAAACAGTTCATTGAACTAAACCATATGCCCTGCATCGCACAAGCAACTAAAATCGGAACCGTGTTTGATGCATCTTTCATCGCAAATGTTTTGCACCTTTTTTGCCGGGTTTTTACATCACCGTTTGCGATTAATGCATCGCACACAGTTTCGTCAAAGGGTCCCCGATCATAGTGTCGCATTAGCACCATCCTACAGTAGTGCAAGTGCATCCTGGCATGCTTCCTCATTGACAGTTTCAACGTAAGCGCCGCCACACGGGGCGATTCATGAGGGATATCACTTGGAAGAACCGCCTCTGCCCCGTAAACCATGAAGAAGGGTGTATAGCCTGTTGACCTGTTAGGAGTAGTATTGATGCTCCTAATTACTGAGGGTAACTCCTCAACCCAACAACCCGACGTTCGCTGCAATGGAACCATAAGCCAGGGCTTTATACCTTTCAAGATTTCCTGATTGGCCCTCTCAGCTTGACCATTAGACTGTGGATGAGATACTGATGAGACGTCAAGACAAATATGCTCGCATTGACAGAACTCTTTCATAGCAACCTTAGACAGATTAGTGCATTATCAGTTATGATACTGTGAGGGTAGCCAAAACGGAAGATCACCTTCTTAATGAATTGAACCGCCGTTGCCGCATCATATTTACTGACCGGCTCTGCCTCAACCCACTTGGTAAATTTGTCAACCGCCACCAAAAGGTGGGTCTTTTTGTCCTTAGACTTCTTGAAAGGTCCAACCATATCTAGCCCCCAGACTGCAAATGGCCAAGTAATTGGAATCATCCTCAATTCTTGAGCCGGCACATGAGCTCGTCTAGAAAATTTCTGACAGCCATCACACTTGCTAACCAGATCTTCTGCATCAGCATGAGCCGTCAACCAATAAAACCCATGACAAAAAGCTTTAGTCACAAGAGATTTAGAGCCGGCGTGATGGCCACAATCTCCTTCATGAATCTCCCTTAGAATCTCATGACCCTCTTCAGGAGAACACAGCGCTGGAACACGCCTGTGACACTGCATCGGTGTAACTCTCCATTGACAATAGTCATAGACTTAGACCGCCGGGTTATTTGCCTGGCCAAAGTTTCATCCTCAGGTAACTCTCTCCGGGTCATATAAGCCAAATAAGAAAATGTCCAATCAGGGATGGCATGGAGAGCTGCCACCAACTATGCCTCCCGGTTAGGAATAGCGAGATCCTTTTCGGATGGCAGTTTAACTGAAGGATTACTCAATACATCAAGAAAAATATTAGGGGGTACTAGCTTACGCTGCGACCCAAGCCGGCTCAAAGCATCAGCCGCCTCGGTCTTCCTTCGATCCAGATGCTCCACCTGATAACCCTTGAAGTGACCAGCAATATTATCAACCGCCCAGCGATAAGCCGCCATGAGTGGGTCTTTAGAATCCCAAGTGCTAAAGACCTGCCGAGCCACCAAGTCTGAGTCACCGAAGCACCTGACCCGGCTTAAATTCATCTCTTTAGCCACCTTTAGGCCATGAAGCAAGGCCTCATATTCAGCTGCATTGTTAGTACAGGGAAACATCATCCTTAAAACATAACAAACTTTGTCACCTCATGGGGAAGTCAAAATAACAACAGCCCCCGAGCCTTCCAATTGCCTGGACCCATCAAAATGAATAGTTCAATATGTATTATCAGGCTTATCCTCGGACATCTGCAACTCTGTCCAGTCGTTGATGAAATCCACAAGAGCTTGAGACTTGATAGCTGTCCTTGGCATATATTTCAAACCATGGGGTCCGAGCTCAATGGCCCACTTGGCCACTCGGCCTGTGGCTTCTCTGTTTTGAATAATATCGCCTAAGGGAGCAGAGCTGACCACAGTAATGGGATGACCAAGAAAATAATGCTTCAACTTGCGACTGGCCATGAACACCCCATATACTAGCTTCTGCCAATGTGGGTATCTCTGTTTAGACTCAATTAAGACCTCACTGAGATAATAAGCCGGCCTTTGGACTGGATATTCCTTACCCGGCTCTTTTCTTTCCACTACAACCGCCACGCTGACGGCTCTACTGTTAGCAGCCACATATAAGAGCAAAGGTTCCTTCTCAATAGGAGCTGCAAGAACCAGCGGCTCAGCCAACTGCTTCTTAAGTGCTTCAAACGCCTCATTAGCAGCATCACTCCAAACAAAACGATATGTTTTCTTCATCATCTGGTACAGAGGAATAGCCTTCTCTCCCAGGCGGCTTATAAGCCGGCTTAAAGCCGACCCGCCAAATGTTGTACATCATTGACGCATGCCGGCTTAGCCAATGAGGTGATAGCCTTGATTTTCTCCGGGTTAGCTTCGATGACTCTCTCAGAAACCAAAAAACCCAAGAGCTTGCCTGCAGGCACACCAAAAACACATTTGGCCGGGTTAAGCATCATCTTGTAGACCCGGAGATTATCAAAGGTCTCTTTTCAGATCATCCAACACAGTCTTCTTCTTTCTAGACTTCACAACAATATCATCCACATAAGCATGAACATTACGCCCAATCTGATCATGGAGACAGTTTTGGACACAATGTTGATAAGTTGCCTGGGCACTCTTGAGCCCGAAAGTCATAGACACATAGCAGAAAGCTCCAAAGGGCGTGATAAAAGCCGTCTTCTCTTGGTCTTTAAGTGCCATCTTGATCTGATGATGACCAGAATAAGCATCCAAGAAGCTCAAACACTCACAACCCGCCGTAGCATCGATGATCTGATCAATACAGGGAAGAGCAAAAGGATTAGCAGGACAAGCTTTATTAAGGTCTGTGTAATCCACACACATATGCCAAGTGCCATTTTTTTAAGTACTAGCACAGGGTTAGCCAACCACTCAGGGTGAAAAACTTCAACGATGAACCTGGGGTGCTAAGAGCAGGGCCACCTCTTCTCCAATGGCCTTACGTCTCTCCTCATTAAAACGATGAAGGAATTGCTTGACCGGTTTAAACTTGGGATCAATATTGAGAGTGTGATCAGTGAGTTCTCTCGGTACACCCGGCATGTCTGAAGGCTTCCATGCAATGATGTCCCAGTTCTCACGGATGAACTCAATGAGTGCGCTTTCCTATTTCGGATCCATATTAGCACTGATAGTGAGCTGCTGAGATGAGTCGCCAGGGATAAAGTCAACCTGCATGGTATCATCTGCCAACTTAAACTTCAACAAAGGATCATGTTCTGTGGTTTGCTTCTTTAACGGAGTCATATCAGCCGGGTCAACATTGTCTTTATAAAACTTAAGTTCCTCCGTGGCACAGGTAGACTCAGCATAAGCAGCATCGCCTTCTTCACATTCCAAGGCTATCTTCCTGTCATCATGTACTGTGATGGTACCCTTGCGACCCGGCATTTTAAGCTGCAGATACACATAACAAGGCTGTGCCATAAACTTGGCGTAAGCCGGCCGTCCAAACAGAGCGTGATAGGGGCTTTTGATCTTGACCACTTCAAAGTTCAAAGTCTCTGCCATGTAATCATACTCATTGCCAAAATCTACTTCCAAGGCAATCTTACCAACTGGGTAGGCCGACTTACCAGGCACCGCCCCATGAAAGACTGTAGAGGATGGCTTAAGATCTTTGTCAGTCAAATTCATCCGGCGAAAAGTATCATAATAAAGGATATTGATACTACTTCCGCCGCCCATAAGCACCTTAGTGAACTTGTAACCTCCAACCTGAGAAGCTACGACCAAAGCCAGCTGACCCGGATTGTCAACCCAGGGCGGGTGATCCTCACGGCTCCATACAATTGGCTGCTCTGACCATCATAAGTACCGAGGTACTGCCGGCTCAACTGCGCTCACCGCTCGTTTGTGAACCTTCTGATCTCACTTACACAAGCTTGTGGTGAAAACATGATATTGGCCACTATTTAGCTGCTTGGGATTAATCTTATATCCTAACTGTTGTTGCTGGTTACCCTGACCGGGCTGCTGGCTATAACCACCCTGATTGCCCTGGCCTTGATATCTTGAATTTAAGCTGCCACCTCCAAAACCGGGCCCATGTGAGCCGGATCCTGACCTGCCGTGCGGGCCATTATTATTATTGTGGTCCTGAGGAAAACCGTAGCTCTTATACTCCTCCATGATAAAACAATCTTTCCACATGTGGGTCGACGGTCTATCTGGATAACTATGCTTCGGGCAAGGTTGGTTCAACATTGCCTCAAGGTTGAACTTTGACCCTCCAAAACGAGGTAGTGGCTTTCGCTTACGACATTGTCCGTTATTCTGTGTATTGGTTTTGGCCACAAAATCTGACCCGCCGTCCGGTTGCTTGTGCTTACCATTACTACCCTGGTTATGTCCTGTCACGTTTGGTTACTGCCCCTTTCCATTGCCGTTCTTCTTCCCCTTGTTGGACTTCTCCTCATCGGACCCCGAGTCTTTAGTATTGTCAGAGTCGGCGTATTTGATGAGAACCGCCATGAGCTCTCCCATGTCATTGCAGTGACGTTTAAGCCGCCCTAACTTTTGCTTGAGAAGGGTGAAATGGCAATTTTTCTCCAGAATTAGAATAGCAGAACCGACGTTGATGCTACCCGACGAGTGTATAATAGTGGACACCCGACAGACCCAATGGTGGGCCGACTCATCCTCGTGCTAGACACAAGCGTCTAAGTCGATGATCGACAGAGGCTGTTTGCATGTGTCTTTGAAATTCTGAATAAAACATGCTTTCAAACTCCGCCCATGAATTGATAGAATTAGGGGGTAATCCCTTCAACCATGTTCAAGCCGGCCCGTCCAGCATCATGGTGAAATATTTGGTGCACACAGCGTCATTAAGCTCTAACTTCTCCATAGCCAGCTCATAGCTCTCAATCCAAGCCTCACGAGGTTGATCAGCTGTGTAATTGGGCACCTTTCGAGGACCCTTGAAGTCCTTAGGCAACCGCTCATTGCGAAGAGCCGGTGCTAAGCATGGCACGCCCACTGTCCTGGAAGTCATCCCGGCTTCTACAGACGTCGAAGGGTTATGCTGAAGCTGTTGATGAGCCGCTAACTGAGCCGCTAGCTCTGCCTCTTGACGTGCCCTGGCCTGAGCATTGTTATCAACACATGGCGGGTCATGCCCATGGGGTGGGTTACGGCGCCGCTCACTACTGGAAACCGCCGACAATTCAATGTGCTGGCTATAACTTTGACTATGGCGTGGAGTTGAATGAATTCGCTCACGGCTATATGAGTAAGCCGCCTGTTGAGCTACCGCTGTCTGAAGAAGCTCCACAGTTCTGGGCCTCGACCGCCGCGGGAGACTCGCCTTTTACTGGGAGAGCCGTGAGCCGCGAAGCCGCGGCAATCATGTTATCTAGAGGGTTGGAATAATGACCCAGCAGTGTTAGCACATGCTGAGGCGGGGTTAAGTTCAAACGGGGCGGGTCTGTTACACGCGGTTGAGCCGTCGCCCTCGCCACGGCCGCCTCGACAGCCCGGGTCACCTCGGGCGGGTTACTTGGTCATGCCCCAGGTGTATTGAAAAGATTCCTCGCCTCAAACTCCAAAGGTAGACGGCTCTGGTGCCTCCTTCGAAGAATAGCATTTGATGCATTCTGATCCAAGTTTAACCGAAAATTTTCTGCTTGAATCCGTTGTGACTCAGCCTCCAACGCGGCTCGCTCTATTGCCATCCTAGCATTCTCAGCATTAAGCTCCTCCTTAGCCTGAGCTACATCATCCCGTGCTACCTCTTGAGCACTGCGTTGGTTTTCCCTTGAAGAGGAAAGGGTGATGCAGTAAAGTAGCGTAAGTATTTCCCTTAGTTTTTGAGAACCAAGGTATCAATCCAGTAGGAGATCACGCTCGAGTCCCACGCACCTATACAAACAAACAAGAACCTCGCAACCAACGCGATAAAGGGGTTGTTAATCCCTTCACGGTCACTTACGAGAGTGAGATCTGATAGATATAATAAGATAATATTTTTGGTATTTTTATAATAAAGAGAAATAAAGATGCAAAGTAAAATAAAAGGCAATGGAAATAACTAAGTGTTGGAAGATTAATATGATGGAAAATAGACCCGGGGGCCAAAGGTTTCACTAGTGGCTTCTCCCAAGAGCATAAGTATTACGGTGGGTAAACGAATTACTGTCGAGCAATTGATAGAATTGAGCATAGTTATGAGAATATCTAGGTATGATCATGTATATAGGCATCACGTCCGCGACAAGTAGACCGACTCCTGCCTGCATCTACTACTATTACTCCACACATTGACCGCTATCCAGCATGCATCTAGAGTATTAAGTTCATAAGAACAAAGTAATGCTTTAAGTAGGATGACATGATGTAGAGGGATAAACTCATGCAATATGATATAAACCCCATCTTTTTATCCTCGATGGCAACAATACAATACGTGTCGTTTCCCCTGCTGTCACTGGGATCGAGCACCGCAAGATTGAACCCAAAGCTAAGCACTTCTCCCGTTGCAAGAAAGATGAATCTAGTAGGCCAAACCAAACTGATAATTCGAAGAGACTTGCAAAGGTAACCAATCATACATAAAACAATTCAGAGGAGATTCAAATATTGTTCATAGATAAACTTGATCATAAACCCACAATTCATCGGATCTCGACAAACACACTGCAAAAGAAGATTACATCGAATAGATCTCCAAGAAGATCGAGGAGAACATGGTATTGAGATCCAAAGAGAGAGAAGAAGCCATCTAGCTAATAACTATGGACCCGAAGGTCTGAGGTAAACTACTCACGCATCATCGGAGAGGCTATGGTGTTGATGTAGAAGCCCTCCATGATCAATGCCCCCTCCGACGGAGCACCGGAAAAGGCCCCAAGATGGGATCTCATGGGTACAGAAGGTTGCCGTGGTGGAAATAGGGTTTTGGCTCTTGTTCTGATCGTTTGGGGGGTACGTAGGTATATATAGGCGAAAGAGGTCAGTCAGGGGAGCCACGAGGGTGGAGGGCGTGCCCAGGGGGGTAGGCGCGCCCCCTACCTCGTGCCTTCCTTGTTGCTTTCTTGACGTGGACTCCAAGTCCTCTGGATCACGTTCGTTCCGAAAATCATGTTCCCGAAGGTTTCATTCCGTTTGGACTCCGTTTGATATTCCTTTTCTGCGAAACACTGAAATAGGCAAAAAAAACAACAATCTGGGTTGGGCCTCCGGTTAATAGGTTAGTCCCAAAAATAATATAAAAGTGTATAATAAATCCCATTAAACATCCAAAACAGAATATAATATAGCATGGAATAATCAAAAATTATAGATACATTGGAGACGTATCATCCCGCAGTTTTGCAACTTCCACCTTATGTTGTGCTTGAGTCGCCGGGGTTACCTCTGCAGCTAACAAGGTTGCCAAAGCATCCAAGAGCTCAGATAAGACCTGAGCCGGCGGGCGCACAGGGCCGCTTGCCCCGGCCGTCGCAGCAGCCGTTGAACTAGAGGTCATAGCCGCAACAATTATTGAATTCAACATCTGTTGCGTACCAGCCATGAAGATAACAGCCCTGGTCGGCGGCTCATAGGGGTCCGAAATACTGTCACCGTTGGAATAGCCCCCAAGCCCGCCATCTTGTAGTCGATAGATTGATTCGGTCTCGCCAGTTGAAGACTCATCACCTGAATAGATGGTCGTTTCTCCACCAGACACAGAACCCTCTGAAGATCCGCCCCATGGATAAAGCTGACGAAAGCACACTTCCGGGCGGGTTGGACCTTGGCGGGCCTCGCACGCCGAGCCGTCTCAACGATGTCGGTGCAGGCGACCGGCTCAGGATCTGACTCGCCAATCTTGCCGATGAAGACTTGAATTCCGCAGAAGGGGACCCGATACCCATACTCGATTGAATCGGCCTCGGGACCCCATCCAGAATCATCGATGTAGATCTTGCCGCGGCGGCTCTTGGTCATCCGGCCCATGGCGTATCCCTTGATCCCTGAGAAGCAGCCCTTCAAGAACTCGAAACCACCGTGCTCTGGCCCCATGGTGGTTACCAACTGTCCTGAATTTAACACAGCAGATGCCCTGGTGAAAGGACTTAGGTGTGGAGCCATCGCAACTAGGTTAGCTTGAAGGGGTTGAACGGGACAAAGGACACAAGGAGTTTACCCAGGTTCGGCCCCTCTCAACGAGGTAAAAGCCTATGTCCTGTTTCTAGTTGTATTGCTTGAGTTTCGATTACAAGGGAGCGCATACGCTTGACCTAGTTCTCGACTACGAGTTAACCCGCCGCCGAGTCTCACCTTTATATACACAGATCGAGACCCGGAGGCTTACAGAGTCCCGGCCGGCTCACACAACGTGACCGGCTCGGTTTCTAACTATCAAGTCTTACAGAGCAAGTCTTCATATGGCGGTTCACAGGCCCAGGACTTGGGCCTTCCCCAGGCCTGCCTCCATGAGCCGCCGTCTTCGCGCTTCTCCTTGGGCCTCCTTGGATCTTCTTCATGTTAAACCACCAACGGTATAACCTGGCCCCTCCAGGGCGGATCACACCTCGGAGCTATATCCCCAACACAAGGTGAGTGTTCTAAAGAAAATAGGATAGCTCCCCCAAGATTTTTGCATTATGGATAATTTGCTATTGAATACAAAATGCACAAGATGGGGTCATCACTTTCACTGATTCTAGAAAAACACTAGACAAGGTCAAAAAATTAACAAGATCCACAAGTGGTATGGAAGACAAGGGAGTTGACACAATCCTTGACAAGAGATAAGGCAAATAAAAGCAAACGCCAATGTAAAGATGATCAACAATTTCTACCACATATATTGTCGTGGAATTGTCACGGCAGATGTCCTAGCGTGAGGACTTAGTCGTGGAGCCATCGCAACTAGGTTAGCTTGAAGGGGTTAAACGGGATAAAGGACACGGAGAGTTTATACTGGTTCGGCCCCTTGCGGTGAAGGTAAAGACCTAATCCAGTTTGGGGTTGTATTGCTTGGGCGTCGATTACCAAGGAGCGAATACGCTTGACCTAGCTCTCGATCTCTTCTTTCTTGCCCTAAACCACCACCGGGTCACCCCTTTATATACATAGGCTGATGCCTGGTGGCCTACAGAGTCCCGGCCGGCTCATACACAACGTGTCCGGCTCGATGACAGAATCTATACGTTCCTTAACATACAAGTTAACATATGGTGGTTTACGCCCTTGGGCCTCAAGTCGCCTTTGGGTCTTGGGCCTTCAGTAAGCCTGCTTCGTGAACCGTCATCTTCAACATCTTCATGGGCCTTGTCATTACGAACTGCTAGTGGTATGACCCGGCCCCTCCTGGGCGGGTCATACCACTAGTAAAAAAAGACACATTCGTGACCTTTTGGGCCGAACAATTTTTTTTCTATCATACATATGACACTTCTATGACGATAATTGTGACAAAACCCGGTATCATCATAGATGTGGTGGGCTCCTACTTCTATGACAAAAAATCATGACAGAAAATGGGCTTTTCGTCCTGGGCGGGCCGGAGACGCAGTTGCATGACATTCTTTGGGCCGTCCATGACGGAAAAAACCGTGGTAGAAGCGAGGGGGAGGAAAATTTTGGGGAGTTCCCGGTTACGGTGGGAGGTCGGGGGCCGAGCGATGCGCGTTTCTCTCGTACATGTACGCGCGTGTGTGCGAGGCGTTGGCTCTAACTGAACCCGAGCGAGGCGTTGGGCTCTAACTGAACCCGAGCGATTGCACTGCGGGCTACGCATTACTGAAACCGAGCGATCGATCGATGGCTGTTAACTGAACCCGATCGAGCGATTCCTTCGCTCCTGCTGCTAACTGAAGCCGATCGATGCTGCCTCTGGGATGAATAGTGAGCGTTGCGGGGGGGTTTGGATGAATAGTGAGCGGTGGCGTTGCCTCTGGATGAACAGGACCCCGTGGTGTGGTGGAGGGCTGGATGAACAGTAGATAGTGGAGGGGTGCCCGTGGAGGGGTGGTTGAACAGGACCCCGTGGCGTGGAGGGCTGGATGAACAGTAGACGGTGGAGGGGTGCC